>NC_069079.1:69987694-70290724 GCF_025698485.1 Gossypium arboreum | reverse complement strand
AAACCCACCTCCTCTTGTTGGTCGGGGAGGAGGAGAAAGGGATCGGAAGCCTTTCTCCAAATGATGAGTGCATGGTACCTTGAGTTCGTTCAACGAACCCAAATGTCGACCTCCCCACCTCCCCAATTCCTCAACCTATGCCTCCAACGCCTCAAGGAGTGGATATGATAAAATTTCACAGAACCCCGTTGATAGAATTAAGTAAACAAGGGGTGAAGAATTTAGAGCAAATATTGATGATGATGCGAGAAAGCGAGTTACGGCGAAAATTCTATCCGGGTATTTGATGAATTATCTTGTACACGAAGAATGTTTGAAATGTGCTACATCTTTGTTGAGAGATTCACCTATAATTGGTGGAAGACTTTGATTTGGTGGTACCGAAAGAGAGGGTAACACAGGAATTCTTTCAAGAAGAGTTTGGAAGAAATATATTAGTGAAAGATTTATTGATCGAAATGTAAAGAGTTTCTTGAGTGAAGCAAGGTAATATGACAGATCTCGAGAATATGAAAGAGAGTTTGTTCGATTGAGTAAGTATGCGGGAATATGTTCTCTGAAGCCAAGATGTGCCGACGATTTGAAGACGGGCTCAACGAAGACATTAAAGTATTTGTCGGGATCCTTGAACTGAAAGAAATAGTAGTCCTAGTTGATCGAGCTTGTAAGGCTGAAAAACTACTTAAAGAGAAGAGGAAGGTAGAGGCTGAGACACGAAATTGGAAGAAAAGGGCAATGAGTAAGGCACCTTCACAAAGAACCCGAAAAGTCAAGAAATATGAATCCTCGTTCCCAAGTTTCATTTGGGCAATCATATGGAAATTTTAAGAAGCGAAATGTGGGTCCTAAATCTCGAATATACAGACCAATGTAAGGAACTCGAGATTTCTTAAACCCGAGTGCCGTGGTGTGGTAGAAATCATTTTGGTGCATGCGAGCAAATGAATGTTTTCGATGTGGTTCTCCGGATCATTTTATTAGAGACCCTTGAGAGAGTGAGAAAGAAAAATTTGAGTGTAAAAGCTAGTGGTGCAAACTCGAGGGAAGGTATCAGAAAAAGTGGAAGTGAAACAAGCGATAAGAATGTAGCTAGAGATGCGATGAGTTAGATCCGAGGAAGAGCTCGGCTAGAACTTATGCTATTAAAGCGGCGTGAAGATGCTTCCTCACCCGATGTGATTACTGGTACATTTTCTTTCTATGATATTAATGTTATTACTTTGATTGATCCTGGTTCTACTCATTCATACATATGCATTAAATCGGTGTCTAGTATGAATATACTGTTGAGAACACGAATTTATGATTAGAGTGTCGAACCCGTTAGGCAAATGCGTTATAGTTGATAAAGTAAGCAAGAAATGCCCTTTAATGATTCGGGGTCATTACTTTCTGGCCGACTTGATGTTGTTGCCGTTTGATGAATTTGATGTTATTTTGGTATGGATTGGTTGACATTGCATGATGCTATAATAAATTGCAAAGAAAAGGTTATAGAATTAAAGTGTGAAAGTGGTGAAATCTGCGGGTTGAGCCAGACAAATCAGAGGCATTATCTAGTATGATTTCTTCGATGTCGGCTCAGAGATATTTGAGAAAGGGTTATGAAGCTTATTTGGCATATGTAATTAATACAAAAGAAGTTGAAAAGAAAGTTGAATCGATCTGGGTTGTGTGTGAATTCTGACGTATTTCGGAAGAATTGTCGGGTTTGCCTCGGTCGGAAAATAGAATTTGGTATTGATTTAATCTAGGAACACTCGATCTCGATTGCTCCATATAGAATGGCACCAACAGAGTTGAAAGAATTAAAATCGCAGCTTGCAAGAGTTGACCGATAAAGGCTTTGTGAGACCGAAGTTTTTCACCTTGGGGTGCTCCTATGTTATTTGTGAAAAGAAGGATGGTTCTATGAGATTATGTGTTGATTATCGGCGGTTAAACAAGGTGACAATAAAAACAAGTATTCATTGCCGAGAATTGATGATTTGTTTGATCACTAAAATGAGCGACATGGTTTTCAAAGATTGACTTGAGATCCGGTATTATCATTTGCGAGTAAAAGAGTCGGATGTGCCTAAAAGCGCTTTTAGAACAAGGTGCGATCATTATGAATTTTTAGTTATGCCATTCGAGTTGACAAATGCTCTTCTGTGTTTATGGATTTAATGAATCGCATATTTACCCATACTTGGACAGATTTGTTGTGGTGTTTATAGATGATATTTTAATTTATTCAAAAGATGAGACGAGCATCTTGAGCATTTGAGGATAGTTTTGCAAACTTTGAGAGATAAGCACTGTATGCTAAGTTTAGTAAAAGTGAATTTTGGCTCGGGAAGTTGGATTTTTGGGTCATATTGTTTGGTGATGGTATACGGGTTGATCCTAGTAAAATTTCAGCCATTGTTGATTGGAAACCACCAAAAACGTGGCGAAGTTAGAAGTTTCTTGGGGCTAGTGGGTATTATCGGCGGTTCGTAAATGAATTTTCTATAATTGCTGCTCCTTTGACTAGACTACTCAGAAAGGATGTTAAATTTGAATGGACGAAAGAATGTCAACGAGTTTGAAGAATTGAAAAAGTTATTAAGCTGAAGCACCGGTGTTGATACAACCCGAATCGGGTAAAGAATTTGTGGTGTATAGTGATGCTTCTCTAAATGGTTTGGGGTGTGTACTCATGCAAGAAGGAAAAGTGGTGGCTTATGCTTGAGGCAGTTAAAACCTCATGAGAAGAATTATCCTACTCTCGATTTGGAATTGGTGCGGTGGTATTTGCTTTGAAGATTTGGCGACATTATTTGTATGGTGAAAAGTGCGAGTATATACCGATCACAAAAGTCTTAAATACTTGATGTCACAAAAGACTTGAATTTGAGACAATGAAGATGGTTGGAGTTATTGAAAGATTACGAGCTTGTTATCGATTATCATCCGGAAAAGCGAATGTGGTTGCTTAGATGCTTTAAGCGAAAAGTTGTTGTTTGCTTTGAGAGTTATGAACACTTAGTTGAAAATTTCAGATGATGGTTCGATTCTAGCGAGTTAAGAGCAAGACCGATGTTTTTACAAGAGATTTACGAAGCTCAAAAAATGATCAAGATTTGCTAGCCAAAAGAAAGCAATGGTGAAGTCGATACGGGATTAGATTTTAGAATCGGTTCGATGGTTGTTTGATGTTTAAAATCAGATTTGTGTACCGAAAAATGATGAGTTGATTCAAAAGATTTTGCATGAGCACATAATGGTTGTTTAGCGGTTCATCCGAGCAGTACGAAGATATATAATGACTTTAAGAAAATGTACTGGTGAAGTGGAATGAAAAGAGATATTTCCGAGTTTGTATCAAAGTGCTTAGTTTGCCAACAAGTGAAAGCTGAACACCAAGTACCTTCGGGATTACTCCAGCCTGTAACACCCCAAACCCGACCTAGAAGTTTGGCTCAAATCTGGCATGTCACATTGAAGTGTTTTTCGGAAACCATGTTTCCATTAAAACCCTTCTTAATAATTAAAACTTGTATCCTTTTTAAACCTTGTTAGAAAACCTCAATTTGAATAACATTCTTAACAACTTTGTAAAAAAATCTGGCGATTCTGAAGCTTAATTTAAAAACAATTGCGATTACGTGATGTTTTGAACAACGATGAGTTGCTTTGGAAAACCGAGTTCTAATACTAGCAATTATAAGAACAATAAATAAAATTCCAAATTTGAAATCCAAAAATTGCAGCGGCTTTACTACAACCCACATAAAACATTTAAAAGTAATAATCAAAATTGTAACATAAATAGTGTGTGTGGCTTCCTCCGAGCCCCTCGCACTCCGATCTGTCTAAGTCCGAAATTACGAAAGGTTAATAAGCGGGGTGAGTTCTACGAAAAGTCGATGTGAAATCCCTACTATAAGCGAGAACGATCAGGTCATATAAAAGAATTAAAAGTCAGCCCCACCTTACTTACGATTTCAGTATCAATTGGGCCTTAGCCCACTATAACAGACAGTATCAGATGGGCTTTAACCCATTACAGAATAAGAAACATTATCATAACTAGAATCAGAATTAGAATCGAAATCGAATCGTAATCGGTGTGAAATCAAAATCGTAACCGAATCGAATTAGGTAATGAAATCGAAATCGATGTCGAGGCAGAATCGAAATCGGAACCGTAATCGAATTAGGTAACGGATCGAGAATCGATGTCGAATGTAATCGAAATCGAATGTGAATGCAATCCTAACCCAATCCACCAGTATACACCCCGTACCAACCTTACACCATGTGGGAGACTACTCGACCCACCCAACCGCCACACACCACGAAATTGCGGCGAGGTCGCGGATATTGTGATGAAGTCACCAAAGCAGATATATGTGGTTAAGCCACCGGATGCAAATGAGGTGCCGGATATTGTCTTAAAGTCACGAGCAGATATATGTGGCAAAGCCACCAGATTGCAACAGATATGTCATCGCATACAACATACAGAATCAGAATATCATTTCCATATTTGAATCAAACAATCACAGTCAAATCATTCATATCACCAACATATATTCACAATCAAATCCGTCAACCACACAGTCCAAGTCAGTCACTTGCCCACAAGGGCAAAACAGTCATTTAACACCTTAGGGGCAAAATGGTAATTTTACCCCACAAGGTATCTCGGTAATTCCACCCTACAGGGGTATTTTAGTAATTCTACCCTACGAGGGTATTTGGTAATTCTACCTATAGGGGTATTGCGATAATTCTACCCTACAGGGGTATTTCGGTAATTCTACCCTACAGGGGTATTTCGATAATTCTACCCTATAGGGGTATTTCGATAATTTTACCCTACAGGGGTATTTTAGTAATTCTACCCTACAAGGGTATTTCGGTAATTCTAACCTACAGAGGTGTTCGGTAATTCTACCTTACTAGGGTATTTTAGTAAATCTACCCTACAAGGGTATTTTGGTAATTTTACAAACTAGGGGTGTTTTGGTAATTCTACCCTATAAGGGTATTTCAGTAATTTCACAATCGAGGGTAAAACGGTAATTTTGTAAATCAAGGGTAAAATAGTAATTTTGTAATTCAAGGGTAAAATAGTAACTCTGTAAATCGAGGGTAAAATAGTAATTTTGTAAATCGAGGGTAAAATAGTAATTCTGTAAATCGAGGGTAAAATGGTAATTTTGTAAATCGAGGGTACTTTGATAATTTTACATGTCGAGGGTATTTCAATTATTTTGCAAAGCGAGGGTATTTCGATAATTTTACAAATCGAGGATATTTGGGTAATTTTATAAGCAGGGTACTTTGGTAATTTTACAACCGAGGATATTTGATAATTTGGTAAACTAAAGTATTCTAAAAGGGATAACAATACGAATGGGCCTAAAGCCCTTCTCGGCCAAATGGGCCCTGCACTCGTGTGGCCCTTTTAGCCCAAATCTAGCCACGATATGAGATTCACCTAGCCTAGTCCAATATTTACTACACAATCAAACAACTTATCCAATTGGGCTCAGTAGGCCCATTAGGCCCATTACCCCTTTCGCCCATCGCGGCCGAAGTAGCCATCCTCTGACTAGAGTAGCGAGAAAATACACACTGATTGGAGACCGGAGTTAATCCACGCTCTGAGCACTCTTAGCCGACGCCCAACCCAAACGAGCACGCCATAAAGCGAAAGGATCACCAAGAAAGGTACCTTTACTCTCCTCATGGTTCTCTATATTTAAAGCCAGCTTCGCATCCACTCTTATGTTAGCTTCCCGATGTGGGATCCCTCCATCATTAGAGTTTAAATTCAACACCAACTCTTGTTGCCCTCTATTAACAAAATAATTGCTCTTTGCTTGCCATGGGATTCGAACCCATGCCTCCCCTCAGATGCTCCACACGCTACTTGCCACTAAGCCACAAGGATTTTTGTGTCACAATTTCTCCAACAATATTCTTAAGGCCTACCTACTATACCCAGGGTTGATTCACCTTAAACCAAAATTTTTGCTAGAGTCCAGGTTTGAACCCAGGACTTCTCCAACACTTCTCAATACACTTAACCACTAAAACAAGCCTTCATTAACGAAATTTTCACGCACAACAGAATATTATAAGCTGCCTTCAACCGCTCCCATGCTCAAGGCCCAAAACTTCTAGGCCTAAATTCTGGGTGTTACAACTCTACCTCCCTTCAAGAAATTTCGTCCCCGAAATTTCCGTCTAATAGGGTAGTCGTGTAACATCTACCCCACTATGCTACCGCTGCGCACTCTAATCCTACTATCACTATCACACTTCAACTAGAACTTGAAACATCTCATACATACAACACTTATTCACAGAAGCAGCCACATATTTATCACACATATATACAATTTCTATATCCAAACATCACATCCACATAAAATAAATACCAAACTTAAATTCAGACCAATATCTAAGGAATCCACATTATTTCAATTTCTAAACAGACAAAAGTATTCAGAAGACTTACGGATTCGGTGCCGGAGACTCGGTGTGCCACACTTTTTAAGAGAAATACTTCAAACAGACCACGTAGTTGAAAATAGTTTTCTGAAATTTAACCTTTGAAAACCCAATCCACAGCCGAGTTGTTGCAACCCAGGCTCTGATACCACTAAATGTAACACCCCAAACCCGGCCTAGAAGTTTGGCTCGAATCTGGCGTGTCGATTGAAGTGTTTTTTGGAAACCATGTTTCCATTAAAACCCTTCTTAATAATTAAAACTTGTATCCTTTTAAACCTTGTTAGAAAACCTCAATTTGAATAACATTCTTAACAACTTTGTAAAAAAATCCTCATGATTCTGGAAGCTTAATTTAAAAACAATTGCGGTTACGTGATGTTTTGAACAACGATGAGTTGCTTTGGAAAACCTTGTTCTAATACTAGCAATTATAAGAACAATAAATAAAATTCAAATTTGAAATCCAAAAATTACAACGGCTTTACTACAACCCACATAAAACATTTAAAAGTAATAATCAAAATTGTAACATAAATAGTGTGTGTGGCTTCCTCCGAGCCCCTCATGACTCGATCCGTCTAAGTCTGAAATTACGAAAGGTTAATAAGCGGGGTGAGTTTACAAAAGTCGTGTGAAATCCCTACTATAAACGAGAACGATCGGTCATATAAAAGAATTAAAAGTTTGGCCCCACCTTACTTACGATTTCGATATCAATTGGGCCTTAGCCCACTATAACGACGATGTCGGATGGGCTTTAACCCATTACGAATAAGAAATATTATCATAACTAGAATCGAATCGAATCGAATCGAATCGGTGACGAATCAAAATCGAACCGAATCGAATTAGGTAATGTAATCGAGAATCGATGTCGAATGTAATCGAAATCGAACCGAAATCGAATTAGGTAATGAGAATCGAAATCGATGTCGAATGTAATCGAAATCGAATGTGAATGCAATCCCACCCAATCCAAGCGATATACACCCCGTACCAACCTTACACCATGTGGGAGACTATTGACCCACCCAACCGCTACACACACGAAATTGCGGCGAGGCGCGGATATTGTGACGAAGTCACCAAAGCGAATATATGTGGCGAAGCCACCGGATTGCAAAATAGGTCGCCAAATATTGTGACGAAGTCACGGAATCGAATATATGTGGCGAAGCCACCGGATGCAAATGAGGTGCGGATATTGTGACGAAGTCACGAATCGAATATATGTGGCGAAGCCACCGGATTGCAGCGAGGCTGCCAGAACGCTTCCTCCATCAATATAACCCATATCCCATGCAACAGATATGTCATCGCATACAACATACAGAATCAGAATATCATGTCCATATTTAAATCAAACAATCACAGTCAAATCATTCATATCACCAACATATATTCACAATCAAATCCGTCAACCACACAGTCCAAGTCAGTCACTTGCCCAAAAGGGCAAAACAGTCATTTAACACCTTAGGGGCAAAATGGTAATTTTACCCCACAAGGTATCTCGGTAATTCCACCCTACAGGGGTATTTTAGTAATTCTACCCTACAGGGGTATTTCGGTAATTCTACCCCATAGGGGTATTGCGATAATTCTACCCTACAGGGGTATTTCGGTAATTCTACCCTATAGGGGTATTTCAGTAATTCTACCCTACAGGGGTATTTCGATAATTCTACCCTACAGGGGTATTTCGGTAATTCTACCTTACAGAGGTATTTCAGTAATTCTACCCTACAGGGGTATTTCGGTAATTCTACCCTACAGAGGTATTCGGTAATTCTACCTTACTAGGGTATTTTAGTAAATCTACCCTACAAGGGTATTTTGGTAATTTTACAAACTAGGGGTGTTTTGGTAATTCTACCCTATAGGGGTATTTTAGTAATTTCACAATCGAGGGTAAAACGGTAATTTTGTAAATCAAGGGTAAAATAGTAATTTTGTAAATCAAGGGTAAAATAGTAACTCTGTAAATCGAGGGTAAAATAGTAATTTTATAAATCGAGGTAAAACAAGATGATTACGTAAATCGAGGTAAAATGGTAATTTTGTAAATCGAGGGTACTTTGATAATTTTACATGTTGAGGGTATTTCAATAATTTTGCAAACTGAGGGTATTTCGATAATTTTACAAATCGAGGATATTTGGGTAATTTTATAAACCGAGGGTACTTTGGTAATTTTACAACTGAGGATATTTCATTAATTTGGTAAACTATAGTATTCTAAATAGGGATAACAATACGAATGGGCCTAAAGCCCTTCTCGGCCCAAATGGGCCCACACGCTCGTGTGGCCCTTTTAGCCCAAATCTAGCTACAGATATGAGATTCACCTAGCCTAGTCCAATATTTACTACACAATCAAACAGCTTATCCAATTGGGCTCGTAGGCCCATTGGGCCCACATGACCCCTTTCGGCCCATCGCGGCCCGGAGTAGCCATCCTACAGCTAGAGTAGCGAGAAAATACACACCTGATTGGAGACTGGAGTTAATCCACACTCCGAGCACTCTTAGCCGATGCCCAACCCAAACGAGCACGCCATAAAGCGAAAGGATCGACCAAGAAAGGTACCTTTGCTCTCCTCATGGTTCTCTATATTTAAAGCCGACCAGCATCCACTCTTATGTTAGCTTCCGATGTGGGATCCCTCCATCATCGAGTTTAAATTCAACACCAACTCTTGCCGCCCCTATTAACAAAATAAATGCTCTTTGCTTGCCATGGGATTCAACCCATGCCTCCCTCGAGATGCTCCACACGCTACTTGCCACTAAGCCACAAGGCTTTTGTGTCACAATTTCTCCAACAATATTCTTAAGGCCTACCTACTACACCTGGGTTGATTCACCTTAAACCAAAATTTTTGCTAGAGTCGAGTTTGAACCCAAGACTTCTCCAACACTTCTCAATACACTTAACCACTAAAACAAGCCTTCATTAACGAAATTTTCACGCTGTGAGAATATTATAAAGCGCCTTCAACCGCTCCCATGCTCAAGGCCCAAAACTTCTAGGCCCAAATTGAGGTGTTACACACCTATTATGGTTCTGAATGGAAATGGGATCGGATTACTATGGATTTTATATCGGGGTTCTTTGTTAACTCTAGGGAAGAAAAATGCCATCTGGGCAATAGTTGATGATGACTAAATCGGCTCATTTTATTCCTATGCGTCATGATTATTCTCTTAATAAGTTGGCTGAATTGTATATCCTAGAGATTGTTAGACTTCATGGGATACCTTTGTCAATCATTTCGGATAGAGATCAGAGGTTTACCTCACGGTTTTGGCAAAAGTTGCAAGAAGCATTAGGTACAAAGTTAAATTTCAACCTTGCCTTTCATCCACAAACCGATGGACAATCGAGAGAGTAATTGATTCTTGAAGACATGCTCAGATGTTGTGTATTGGAATTTCAAGGTAGTTGGGAAAAGTATTTACCATTGGTAGAATTTGCTTATAATAATAGTTATCAGACAAGTTTGAAGATGGCACCTTATGAAGCATTATATGGTCGTAAATGTCGGATGCCATTGTATTGGGCTGAACTCAAGGAAAATCAGATTTATGGAGTTGATTTAATAAAAGAAACCAAAGAAAAGGTGAAAGTGATTCGAGATCATTAGAAAGTCGCTTGGATAGATGTAAAATCTTATGCGGATTTGAAGCGAAAGGAAATGGAGTTTCAAGTTGGTGATAAGGTATTTTTGAAAGTGTCTCCATGGAAGAAAGTCCTTTGATTTGGACAAAAGGGCAAGTTAAGTCTGCGTTTTATTGGACCGTATGAAATAATTGAAAAAGTTGGACCGGTAGCATATCGGCTAGCGTTACCACCCGAATTAGAGAAGATTCATGATGTGTTTCACGTATCTATGTTACGTCGGTATCGTTCGGATCCTTCACATATAATTTCACTGACAAAAATTGAACTGCGACCGGATATGACTTATGAAGAAGAACCGATTAAGATTTTAGCTCGAGAAGTCAAACAACTAAGAAATAAAAGTGTTGCACTTGTGAAAGTGTTGTGGAAAAAGCATGGGGTAGAAGAGACTACATGGGAACCTGAAGAAACTATGAGAAACCAATACCCACACATGTTTACCGGCAAGATTTTCGAGGACGAAAATCCTTAAAAGGGGGGGAGAGTTGTAATATCCTGAATTAGGGCTTAATCGGAATAGTGGTTTCGTGACCAAAAATCTGAGATAGAAATAATTATTTTACAATGATTTTGATGTTTATGATATGATTGCATGATTGTGTGAAAATTTCGTGATGAAATTCTATGCCTAAAGTGCTTAAATTGAAAGTAGGGACTAAATCGAATAAGTTGCAAAACTTGCATTCTAGAAGTTTTTAGTATGAAATTGTTTTGGAATATTAATGAGGAGGTCTTAAATAGCAATTTGACCAATTTTAAGTTCACAGAAAAAATTAGGACATGGAAGGAATTTTTGGAAAGTTTAGTAGTAAGGGTATTTTGGTCATTTAGTTATTAAAATGAATTAAAAACAAAATTAAAAGCCAATTTTTGTCCATCTTCTTCATTAGGCCAAAATTTCAAGGGTTATCCATAGCTAGGGTTTGTTTCAAGCTTCCAAGCTCCACAGTAAGTGATTCCAAGCCCCGTTTTTAATGTTCTTTACGTTTTTAGAATCTCGGAAGCTCGATTAAGCTTTGCTAGCAATAATTCAACCTAGGGTTTATATTTGGAAAAATACCCATAGGTGAAATTTGTGTATTTTGATGTTTTATGATAGAATATGGGGTTTTAAATTATGTTAGACAACTTGTGCTACTCGGTTTTAGTGAAAGCGAGTAAAAGGGCTTAATCGGCAAAAATACCTAATAGTCACAAGTATATGTTAGAGAGAGAATTTGATGTTGCCATAGAAGGGAAAAGTGATCAGCATGTTATAAAACATAAGAATAAGGAATAAAGTTTAATTCCCGAGCCTAGGGGCAAAAGTGTAATTATGCAAAAGTTTAGGGGCAAAAGTGTAATTTTTTAAAGTTCCTATTAAATGCTGTTTCGATGAATGTATGTATTAAATAAGATTAATTTGGTATTATAGATCAAGAAAAACGAGATTCAAGTCGTGATCGAGGAAAAGAAAAGATTGTGGACTAAATTGCAAAATCTTTATATTTTGGTACCAAGGTAAGTTCATGTGTAAATAATGTAGCATAAATGTTATTTTTAAGTTATTAATGTTAATTATATGATATGCTGATTTTTAATCGTGAAATATTATGCTTTGTGGTTAATGTTGAGTAATATGCAAATTATGTTTACTACTTGATAAATATGAATTGCTACCGAGTATCGGTTCTGATATTCCATGGAAGACGGCAAATGTGAGATCGAGGGAAAAAGCCCGTTTCAACCTTAGGAATAGATTACGATACAAGTAACGTGTCACTAGGATGGTTGAGCATCCGAACTCGTTGAGTTGAGTCCGATCACTTATGGATGCAAATGTTCGAACTCGTTGAGTTGAGTCCGAGTTTGTGAGATGTAAGTAGGCATCCGAACTCGTTGAGTTGAGTCCGAGTTTGTGAGATGTAAGTAGGCATCCGAACTCGTTGAGTTGAGTCCGAGTTCATTTATGGATGCGAACGCCCGAGCTCGTTGAGTTGAGTCCTAGTTCACTTAGGGGCAGGTTACATGATTTCTTGATTACATATGTGGCACTTATGTGCAAATTATCCATGTATCCGAATTATATTCCGATGTGTTCAACGGGTGAAATTTCTAGTGAAATGAAAGAACACTTAAGATGCAAGCAACATTTTGGTAAGTGTTGTGAAATGGACACTTTGGACAGGTATGTTCTTAACCCTCGGGTTGAAAATAGATACAACAACGATAAGGTGGTAAGATGATGAATGATGTTTAGAAATATGATAAATGTTTTGGTGATACCATGCTAAAGTTGTTTGGTATATTTGTATTGTTATGTTTCTAGTTATTTACATATGAACTTACTAAGCATTTATGCTTACTCCTTCCTTTTCATTCATTGTAGTTTTGAACAAGCCGACTCAGGAATCGGGACAGGTCGAAAGTTCGATCACACTATCCAAAGGACTTTTATCTTGGTAAATGGCTTGTACAACTACTTAAGTATGGCATGTATAGCAATATACCTATTTTGTGTAAATAATTTTATGACATGGCCATGTTTGGTTGAGAAAATGTTTGATATTGATAAGTCATGGTGATGGCTAATTTAGATCATGTTTGATATGATGGAAGTTTAATAGGTTATCTAGTTCATAAAAATTCATGGAAAGATGAAACTTGCCTTAAAAGAATATTGTCAGCAAACAATGACATGAATTTGAAAATCACTAAACATAGTACAAATGGAACTAAATGATGAGTAAGTTATGAAATTTAAGCTTAATGAGTCTATTTTCATATAGATTGAACAAAATAGGAATATAAATTATATTTTATGAGATATTTAAACTTTTACGAAAGCAGGGCGAGTGATTTACGGATCCCTTGTTCTAACTTTAAAAATTCATAATAAATTTTACTAAAATAATTAGAAGTTGTTATTTATATTTACAGATTCCTTATTGAGTCTAGTTTTAATAGAAACAAATCTCATAGTCATTGAAATTTTGTATAGAGATATATCTGATTCGTAATACACAGAGGTTAGAGTAGTCGAACCCTGAAACAGGGGATAATTTAGTTAATAAACTGTACTAATTGGCCCAATAAAAAATTCTAAAAAAATTAGTAAATAGATATATGAGTCTAGATTCATAGAAAATTTACGGATCTTGATTTCGAGTTTCAGTAACTCGAGATATGATTTTCTTGTAATCTGTGACGAGTAGCTAGAAAGTCGTGAATGTAGAAACAAATGATTTGAAGTTCTTAAATTGATAAATTATGTTCGGTAACCCCTCAAGCTCGACTCCGGTGATGTTCTCGGGCGTGGGGGTGTTACACTCAACTTTTTCCAAGTAGATGGCTAGCCATAGGGGGCTCTTTGGCTGATGGAATTTGCTATTTTTAGCATGCACAATCAGCTATAAAAGCCACCCCTTGCTGATAATTCAAACCATCCCTCAATCCCACAACATTCTCTCAATCTCTCTTCTCCTCTCTCACTTTTCTCTCCATTTTTTCCATCCCATTTCCCTTTTTGTTCAAGTGCCGATTTCTTCTCTTGGGAAAGAGGCTCTCATCATTGAAGCAGAAATTAGGTGTTCATAAGCTACCTTGATAGCCGGGGGCAATGACGAACGAAGAATGGAGCAACTAGTCAAGCCACAGAGAAACACCGGATTTGCTTCTTGTTCCCTATCTCATTAATTTTTGTTGTTGTTTTGACGAACATGTTTATGAATATTTGTGCTATTGAAATTGTTATTTTAATCAATTTATATTAAATTAAGTTTGAGTTGGGTTGATTATATTTTGCCTGCTTGAATTGTTGAAATGATGTTTATGCTGTTATAGGCCTTAGTAAATTGCTTGGTTCAGTAAAATCATGCCTAAGTTATTTTTCCAATGTAATTTTTAAATAACTAATGAATTAGTTATTAAATCGTATTGAAATTATAACTAATAGACACAATGCTTAATCAGTGCATGTTTATTCTTCTGAGTTAGCTGAAGTTTAAATTAGCATTGTATTCGGTGATACATATGCCTTGTATAACTTGCAAGAGTTTTGTGATTAAACTGTTTCAAGGTAGAAATACCCTGTTACCTCACTTAATCTTTTATATGCTTGTGAAGATTAATTAACCGCTTGGATAGACATTGAAAAATGTTCAAGAGATTGATTAATTTAATAAGTATGTATGAGCAGTGGTTAGCAAATTACTGAGTTGTCATGTATTCGTAGCACTATAAACATAGGTTTAATAATTCTAAGTTCAAGAAATGTAATTAATCCAACACAAGTATGTTATCTTGATTAAATCTTATTTAAAATCATGCATTAGAACTATATTGTTTTATTTTAATTATTTACTTAGTTTTTAAATAGTTTTTGACCACCTTTTAAAATAAATTATTTTTACCTCGCCAAAGTGTTTTACAATTAATCTCATAAATAATTCTTTTTACAGTCCCTGTGGGTACGATAACTCGACATTTACTTGTTACTTTATCACTTCTTGCGATTGTGTACACTTGCACATTTTTCGTCGTTCTAGAGTACTACTAGAGTTGCCCCTAATGTGGCTGAGTATTGGATTGAGGCCATAGAGAGGGTCGTGGATGACCTTGATTGCACCCCCGAATAGAAACTAAAGGGTACAATATCACTGTTGAGAGACGAGGAATACCAGTGGTGGCTTATTGTTAAAAAGGGCACTCAAGCTGATAGATTGACTTGGGAGTTTTTCAAGACTACTTTCCAGGCTAAGTATGTGGGTGCCAGCTATGTGGATCCCCTTAGGAGGGAATTTCTAAACCTAATTCAGGGGGATAAGTCAATAGTTGAGTGTGAGACTAAATTTCTGCGTCTGAGCCACAATGCACGTGGGATGGTGGCAACTGAGTACGAACAGTGTGTTCGATTTGAGGATAGCCTCAGAGATGGTTTAAGGGTTCTGATAGCTCCTCAGAGCAAGCAGGAATTTGTAGCACTAGTCGATAAGGCAAAAATTACCGAGGAAGTGAAACACGCTGCGCGCCAGAACAGAGAGAAAGGCAGAGGTAAGAGGGATGCTTAGCCCTTAAATTCATTTCAGAGGCCTAAGAAAAAGGCTAGAACTGATAAACCGATCAGAGTTGGGGCCTTTCCTGCTACTACTAGACTACAGTTTTGTGCTGACTGTGGAAGACGCCATCAAGGCGAGTGCTGGAAACGGACTAGGGCATGTTTGAGGTGCAGTTCTATGGAGCATCGTATCAAAGATTTTCTATGGACGACCGATCAGGTGCCAGCTTCTGGTTTTGGTAGTGCACCTTAGAGGGTTTCTCAACAGCTACAGAGAGGTCGTGGTCAGGCTAGAGGTAGAAATGGTATGGGTCGTGGTCGTGGAGCACCTGGTAGAGGTGTCAGTCATACTGAGGTGAGGCAACCGACACTGGTTTATGTTGCACGCCGCTGAGAGAATGGAGACGCTCCAGATGTTATTATGGGTACGTTCTTTATCTATAATTTACCTTATACTGCATTGATTGATGTTGGATCTACGCATTCTTATGTAGCGTGTACTGTGTCTGAGACTTTGGGTATTATGGTTGAAAACACTACGAGTGAGGTTACTGTGTTAAGTCCATTAGGGTAGTCAGTGAGGGTGAATAAATTGTTTAAGGATGTACCTTTGGAGGTTCAAGGAGTGATCTTCTTCGTGGATTTAATGGAACTCTCTTTTGGAGAATTTGACTTGAAACTGGGCATGGAGTGGCTGGTTAAGCATAAAGCGAATTTGGATTGTGTTGCTAAGCGGATGGTACTGAAAACTGTAGAGGGTGACAAGGTAGTTGTGATTGGGGAGCGTCGGAATTATCTTTCAAATGTTATTTCTGCACTTAAAGATGAGAAGTTGGTTCATAAGGGTTAGGAGGCGTATCTAGTTTTTTTCAGTGCTTCTGGTCCTGAGGTTTTGTCTCTTAAAGATATTAGAATAGTTAAGGACTTTCCAGATGTTTTTCCCGATGAGCTACTTGGGTTACCTCCTAATCGTGAAGTTGAGTTTGGGATAGAGCTCTTGCCTGGTATAGCTCCAGTGTCTATTGCCCCTTATAGAATGGCACCAAACGAGCTTGTGGAGCTTAAAGCTCACATTCAAGAGTTACTAGACCTAGGGTTCATCCGCCCTAGTATGTCCCCATGGGGAGCACCAGTTTTATTTGTGAAAAAGAAAGATGGAACCGTGCGTATGTGCATCAATGACTGGTAACTGAACGAATTAACTATTAAGAATAAGTACCCGTTACCAAGGATAGATGATCTATTTGACCAGTTCCGGAGAGCTTCAATTTTCTCTAAGATTGATCTTAGATCAGCGTACCATCAACTGAGGGTCAAGGAGACTAACGTTTAGAAGGCAGCTTTTAGAACTCGTTATGGTTATTACGAGTTCCTAGTGATGTCGTTTGGATTGACGAATGCACCAGCGGCTTTTACGGATCTGATGAACCAAGTGTTCCAGCCCTATCTGGATCGGTTCATAGTGGTGTTTATAGATGACATTGTGGTGTATTCGAGAACTGAGGATGAACATGGTGCACATCTCTGAGAGGTTCTGCAAATTTCGAGGGAGAAACAACTGTACGCTAAATTCAGCAAGTGTGAATTCTGGCTACGTGAGGTAACATTTCTAGGACATGTGGTATCTGCTGAGGGGATTAGGGTTGATCCTTTGAAAATTGAAGTTGTTCTGGATTGGAAGCAACCTAAGTCGATATCTGAGATTCGAAGTTTTTTGGGTCTGGTAGGGTATTATAGACGGTTTGTTGAGGGGTTTTTGTTGATTGCTACACATCTGACTAAGTTGTTGCGTAAAAGGGTATCATTTAACTGGACTAATAAGTAGCAGAAAGTTTTGAGAAGCTGAAGAAAGTTCTGACTGAGGCTCCTATCTTAATTCAGCCAGAGTCTGGAAAAGAGTTTACTGTCTACAATGATGCATCACACGTTGGTTTGGGTTGTATGTTGATGCAAGTAGGTAAGGTGGTGGCTTATGCGTCTCGTCAGCTTAAGACACATGAGGCGAGCTATCTGACTCATGACTTGGAGTTGGCCGTGGTGGTGTTCGTACTAAAAATTTGGAGGCATTACTTCTACAGAGAGAAGTGTATTATTTACACAGATTACAAGAGCCTCGAGTATCTCCTCACTAAAAAGGATCTAAATCTTAGGCAGCGTAGATGGATTGAGCTGCTTAAGGATTATGACTGTTCGATTGAATACCATCCTGCTAAGGCTAATGTAGTAGCCAATGCACTGAGCCGTAAGGCTGTGACTGTTCTGAGGGTGATGTTTGCTTGTCTCAGCTTGTTCGATGATAGTAGTCTGTTGGCCGAACATTAGGTTAAACCGACCTGGACTGAATAGATTAAAGGTAAACAGTTGAAGGATGAGTCCTTGGGCTCTCGTTTATGACAGATAGAGAGTGGGGAAACTTCAGATTTTGGACTGAATAGCAAATGGGTACTTTGTTTCCGTGGGAGAGCTTGCGTACCGAAGGATACTGATCTGAGGCAGTCAATATTGCAGGAGGCACATAGTAGTCCTTATGCTATACATCCTGGTGGTAATAAGATGTATTGAGACCTTCATGAGTTGTATTGATGGCCAGGTCTTAAACGAGAGGTTACCAACTTTGTGGGTAAATGCCTTAATTGCCAACAGGTTAAGGCTGAACATCAGTTACCTTCAGGGTTGCTTCAGCCAATTAAGATTTCATTGTGGAAGTGGGAGAGAGTGACTATGGACTTTGTTAGTGGGCTACCCCTAACACCTTCTAAGAAAGATTTAGTATGGGTTATCATGGATCGATCGACCAAATCTGCCCATTTCATACCAGTTCGTACTGATTACTCGCTGTAGAAATTGGCTAAGCTATATGTGTTTGAGATAGTACGACTGCATGGGGTACTGGTTTCTATAATATATAATAGATATCTTTGTTTCATGTCTCAGTTCTGGAAGAAGTTACACGAGGCATTGGGTACAACGTTGGACTTCAGTACTGCATTCCATCATCAAACAGATGGTCAGTCAGAGAGGGTGATTCAGACACTGGAGGACATGTTAAGGAGCTATGTGACTGACTTCTGGGGTAATTGGGAAGATTACTTGCCATTAGTAGAGTTTGCGTACAACAATAGCTACTAGTCTAGCATATGGATGGCACCTTACAAGGCATTATATGGTCATAGGTGTCGCATTCCTACGTGTTGGACTGAGTTGGGCAAGCGGCATATTCTGGGTCCTGAATTAATTTCTAATACTGAGGATAAAATTAGATTGATTCGGGATCGACTAAAGGCGAAATCTAATAAATAGAAGTCATATGTAGATCTGAAGCGTAAGGAGATTGAGTATTCTGTGGGGGACTTAGTGTTTCTCAAGGTCTGGCCATTGAAAAAGGCATTGAGGTTTGGTCGGAAGGGCAAATTAAGCCCTAGGTTTATTGGGCCTTATCGTATATTGAAGCGTGTGGGACCGATTGCCTATCAACTTGAGTTACCTCCAGAGTTTGACCGGATTCATGATGTATTCCACATCTCTATGCTGAGGGGATATCGTTCTAATCATGTGCACATCGTCTCAACTAAGCAGATTGAGGTTAGGCCAGATCTAACCTTTGAGGATGAGTCGATTCAAATTTTAGACCGTGATATGAATGTTTTAAGGAGGAAGGCCATCCTACTAGTTAACAATCTTTGGCATAATCATAGTTCTAAAGAAGCCACGTGGGAACCCGAAGAGGCGGTGCGACAACAATACCCTCATTTATTCTGACCAGGTAAATTTCGAGGCCAAAATTTTCTTTAAGGAAGGTAGAATTGTAACGCCACAAATCTTGAAAACCCCTGTTAAAATTATTTTTGTGTGTTTGTGACGTAGAGGTATGCCTTCCTTAGTGGTTTAGTTCTCTAGGAGTGTCTGAAAAGTCTTGGGTTCAAGCCTTGGCTTGAGTAAAACTTTGCTTTTACTAGAATAAACCCTTGTCTCCATCTAGTAAACTCTTAAATTAATGTGAGTGTTGCATGCCAGAAAGGGCTACTGGTCAAGAGGGTAAGTAGTGTGTTGGGATGCCTAAGGGTCCTGAGTTCGAGCCCTCTTATGCGCAAAGGTGTTCTTTTTACTGCTCTTGCCTTGTAGGAAGTTGGGTTTGATCGAAATGCTGCCTAGTTGGGTAGAGTTGAATTGGCAATTGTGGAAACCATAGTGGAGCATTTCCCAGAGGAAAAAAGGGGGGATTTGAAAATGTGGGGATTGTGTAGCTGAAATGGTGGAGGGATTTGTGGAGAGGATTTTGGGGAGTTGTGGGAAGAGGGAGTGTTTCACCGAATTGGGACTTTAGGCACTCAAGAGGAATTCGACTTTGGGAGGGGGTGAGTGTTATATCGGCTGAAGTGCATTGTGTTGTTTTTTTTTTCTTCTCTCTTGCCTTCGGCTTTTGACTCTGCTTTTGGGTTCGTTTCTTTCCTCGTTACAGAGTTGTTGAAATTGGCATTTGACCATTCGGTGTTTTGAAGTGGTTGTTCTTTGTTTTACCGAATACTCCCCCCTTCTTGATGTTCTCTCTATTGCCTTTGAGTTCATTTTTGGGCAAGTTCTCATTAACTCTCCTTCTTCGTCTCTTTCCCCAATCGATTCCCTCTCTTGGTCGATTACACATTTTCCCTCTTTGGACTCCCTTTGTGATTAGCGTATTCCCTTTCTTTTCTTCCCCTATTGTTTCTGAATACCTCATTCTTCTCCTCTCCTCTTGTTATTCTTCCATTTTAATACTTCAACCGTTACTGTATATATGTCTTCCCATTCTATTTTTGGCTTTTCCAAGTGATCGTGGATAAATAGGTAAGTACACATGACTCCCTCTAATTTCTCTCTATCGGTATGAACTTTTGTCTGACATCTACTTTCCTTTGCCGAACACTGCCAGGGGGTGCCTCTATCATTCTTTCTGTACTTTCGACTTGTGTGTGGGTGAGAGCTGATTGTTCTTTCCACCCAATCTAGATTCTACGGTTTCGGTAAGTGACCTTTCATTGAGTTCAAACTATTCTTTTGTTGATGGCTAATCAGGCTCGATTGGTATACAGGTAATCCTTGAGGCATAAGGAATAGACTCTTACAATGTTGTAAGAAAGCAAGCCTAAATCGACTGATCTAGATAAGTGAAAGGTAATCTTATGATTAGGGGCTTTGATTAAGGCTCACTTCAACTCGGTTGTTAGACAACTAACCAAAGCTTTTGTTGAAATAGGTTGGGAGTGCTCGTGTGGCATTCACGCAATCAGGTGTGTAACCACACTGCTATTATGTAACACCCCTTACCCGTACCCGAGACTGGAACCAGGTACGAGGCATTACCAGACACATACTCGGACATTTTCAAAAAATACGGGTTTTAAAATTTCGTTCCAAATTAAAACCAATCAGACAACATCTTAGTGTCCTTATTATGAGCCTATAAGACCCAAAACATACATTGAGAATGGTCCGGGACTAAACCAAGAACTTAAGAAAATTTTGGGAAAATTTTCTTGGTTAAGCCTCATGCGCCTGTGTGGAGACAATGCACACGTACGTGTGCTCTAGGACTCGGCCATGTCCGTAACCATGTGGAATTAATTGAATTTATTTTCTATTTTGAACCTATAGGGGTTTTCACACGGCCAAGCACACGCCCCCTATGTCTTTCACACAGCCTAGACACGCCCATGTGGTCACCCATGTCCAAAACACATGCCAAGACACACGGCCATGTGCTAGGCCGTGCCCTTCACATGGTTGAGACACACGACCGTACCACACGCCCATTGGACTGACTGTGTGTTACACACGGCCTAGCACACTCCCATGTGTCTACCCGCATAGACCCTTTTTAGGCTATAAGTTCAAGCCAATGGTCACCCTCATCATTTCCTCACATATAAGAACCCTAATTGCATTTAATATGACCCAAATATACTCAAGGACTATCATCAATGAATCTATTGCATGTCAACCTCTTCCCATCGGTTAATTACATACTCAATTATCCCCTTTTTATAATAAGGATTTTTGTCCCATTGAAACATATTTAGGCTTGGCTCATTATTACAATTCATTGCCAATTATGGCCTAACCATTTGCAAATGTTTTGACCACATTACGAATGCCTATTTATGATATACCACATTTAATCATCACAAAAACATTTCTAACATAAACATGCATGGTTGGTAGGTCATAACCTACAACGAAATGAGCCATGTATTTTGGCCATATACCAAAAAGAATAAGTTTAACATTTAAGCCTTTACATTGGCCAACCAATGACATATAACATCAAGTAACCACAAACCTATACATGCCATTGTAACAAAATAAAAGTATCTATATACCAAAATAGGACAAATAGATAGTGTTGACAATACTCCAACCGTCTTCCAATCTCTATGAGTCCTTGAGCTCTGTAAGACAGGGAAAAGAGAGGGGTAAGCATTTACATGCTTAGTAAGCCTGAATAACTGGAAAGTGAACTTATCGATTAATTAGCATACAACCATGTTAGACAACCAATCCAATAAATATAGAATAGCCTCCTATTACATGCACTCAAACATCCATTTAGTCCCACAATAATTCATCATGTAATTTGTCTTAGATGAGCTTATCATCCAACATTTTCCTTTCTATACCTCATGCTAATCCCGTTGACTACCTCAGAAATCTCGATGGATTATCCATTTACCATCAAGTCATAAGAGTGATCTACTCAAGTACGCACTCCTACAGACCTCGCATCTTACGGTAAGACCAGGCTAAATCTCCCGTAATATAAACTCATGGAGTGTTGCCGGGATTACTAGTCCAGGCTAAATCCCTTATAGTGACAAACACGAACTCGGATTTGAATTACCAGTCCCGGTAAAATTCAGACCCTAATCAGATTACCCGTCCGGGCTAAATCCTTAATGCACACATATTCTTTGGGAGGCTCGATCACTCAAGGAACACCCGTCCAGGCTAGATCCTTCCTATATTTGAGATCAACAGATTACCCGTCTGGGCTAAATCCTTTTTTGCAACACATGCAGGATCTCAAGTCACGTAAGCCATGTTTTATCCATCGAATTTCCCTTTTAACTTCAACTGGGACATTTATCATCTTGTCATTATTATTATTAACACATTTCATGGATTTTCATGCCATCATTATATACAACTATCGCACATTCATAAAACATGCATTTAGGCATATTATGGGTTTACCTTAAGTTATTCGAACTTACCTGGTATTTGTATCGGTTTTCGTGTTTCAATTATTCCAAAACCTTTTGTTTTCCTCAATCGACCTCCAAATTTTTTTCCTCGGGGTCTATAACAATAAAAATGAATTATCAATATCTCACATTATTCTTTTCGAGCCTAAATTTCACCCTTAAAAAATTGACCGTTTTGTCGCTAACCTTTCACATTATTTACGATTTAATCCCTAGGCTCGTAAAATGATATACATACAATTCCTTGGTAACCCAAGCCTAGCCGAATGCATTATAAACTTATACTAGCCCACATTTTCCTCTAGTTCACATTTCTACCACATATTTTGTACCTTTTATAAAAAGGTCCTTTTAGGGGATTTTCATGAAAATCACTTAGGAAAAGATGGTTAACACACATCTAACTTTAATATTCTCCAATAAAACATCAAAGAACAAACATGTCACACATGGGTCACTTTGCAATATGAACCCTAGCTTAAAATATAGCTAGAAATGGAGAGAACATGTTACAAGGATCTCAAAAATACAAAGAACATTAAAAACGAGGCTAGGAGTCACTTACTATTGAGCTTGAAAATGTTGAAAACCCTAGCTATGGAGGGCTTGAGAATTTCAGCCGGTACAAGGGAGAAGATGGCTGATTTTTGCCTTCATTTTCCTTTTTTATTGATTTTATTACCAAATGACCAACATGCCCCTCCTTACTAAACTTCTAAAATTTTCCATGCATGCCCATTTTTGTCCAAAAACTTTGAAATTGGGAAAATTGCTCTTTAAGACCTTCTAATTAATAATCTAAAGAAATTTCATGCAAATTGCTTCTACATTCCAAGTTTTTCTATTTATTCAATTTGGTCCTTATTTTCCAATTGGACGCCTTACTCATTCAATTTCTTCATGAAACTTTAACACATGCATATTTTCATATTCTAGGTCTTATAATAATCATAAAAAAATATTTCAACGTCAGATTTGTGGTCCCAAAACCACTGTTCTGACTAGGCTCTATTTCGGGATGTTTCATATTAGCATAGATCGATAAAAGCCGAAAATGTAGGACTATTTTTGCTACACGAGCATACGCTCACTCGTGTGGTAAACTGGATGCACAAACGTGGGCGTTTGATCGTAGAGGCCACCATGAGCGATTTCATGGGCTTAGGTCGTTTTGGGCCACGTTGGGTCGAAATGAGCCGTGTTGGCCCCACAGGCTCGTGGGCCACACGGGTAAATCACACGAATGTATGGAGATTATTGGGTCAAGTTGTGTAGTTCACACAGCCAAGGCCATTTTTGGGCTTATTGGGCCACACGGGCGTGTGGGCCTACATGGGTCTTGTTATGGGCTTTGGGCCCATTTGCACTGATTTTCTATTAAGGTTGCACAGGTTGCCCAAGATGGCTATGGACCTACTGTTGGGCCGGTAAGTGTACCTAGACCCTTATTTTTGGTAAATGACTGATATACCCCTATGTGATGTATGACTGTTTGAGTATGTCATTTATACTGCTTATATATTTATATTATAGGGAAACTTTGAAAGTATGATTGGGAAATGTGTGATGACTAATTAAAGCATGCATGCAAAACAATGGGCTTGCATGTCAAATACCCCCTTTTTATAGGTGGTGGCCGGCCATGGCAAGAGAGGATGGGCAAAACATGTCATAAACATGTTTTGTTGGTGCATTAGGGAGAAATAATAAACAAAGGAGTATGGGTAAGAAAAGAATGAAAAAAAAATGTGTGTGAGTGTGGTATTCCCCCCCATTGCCATGAGTTGTAGAGAAAGAAAGAAAAAATTTGTTCATCCTTTCTTTGAGCCAAAACTAAGGAAGAAGGAGGATTTTTGCTCCATTTTGGTTTAGAAGAGATCTAGAAGGAGATTTGGCTATACTTGCATCAAGATTAAGGTATGTTTGAGGTTGTGTCATGAGATTCATGCATGTTTTAGTTGCTAACTTGATGTTCATGTTAGCCCATGGTCCAAATCCTTGTTGTGCCATGGAAATGGTATTTGGCCAAGTTTGATATTGTGTTAAAGCCATTGCATGCTAAATGTGAAGCTTGTTGATGATGCATGCAATGATGGATTGACTACTCTTGAAATTTCTTTTAGCATTCTTGAGTAAGACATTGAATCCTTTGTTTAACCATGACCAAAAAATTAAAAGGGTATGGTGTGTGATGTATTCGCCATGGTATGCTCATGAGCATGGTTTATGCTTCTTGCATGTTAGTTAAAATTTGTGTTTTGGATGGTTATGGACACCTTGAAATTGGCCTTGCACCTATATGTGTATATATGTTTGCACATGATGTTTTGGTTATGAAGTAAGTGATAAATATGTTTGTTTAAAGAAGAAAGTGTTGAAGAATGTTTGTGAAATTGCAAGTACATTCGCCTAGTACACATATGATGTGAAAATCTTGTAATTTATTGTTGATTTTGTGCAAGTATGACTAAGTATAATCGGCCACATGAGGGGAATTATTGTGCATGCATTCGGTTAGAGGCAAGCTTAATGGTGCCTATTCTTGACTTAGGTAATCGGCTACCTTGTTGTGAGCTAAGGCCGAATGTGTACGTAATTAAAGAAAATTGACTAAAGTGCTTAGTTATGTGATGTTGAGTCAATGATGTGTGTATTCGCCAAGGATAGCAAGCGAGACTTTAATAAATTGAATTTGTTTGAATTAGCTCAAGAGCTTAGAGGGCCACAATTGGATAAGGGAAGGAAAAGTGATCGAATAGCCGTTGAAGCCGTTCGACAACATCCGAGGTAAGTCTTCAAGTAATGACCCTACTTGAATTATGTGAAATGAAATTATGGATGTGTAATGATTACTAATATACGTGTGTATGAGTATTTGAATGATACCCGGCTAAGTCCCAAGGCAATTACGCTAGTGATTATATTTGTGTTTGAGCCTTAGTAACGAAAATGAAACATGAATGTGTAATGATTATGGATGTATGTGTGCATGAGCAATTGAATGATATCCGGTTAAGACCAAGGCAATTGTGCTAGTGACTTTATCCGGGCTAATACCCAAGGCATTCGTGCAAGTTGTTATATCCGGGCTAATACCGAAGGCATTTGTGCGAGTCGTTATATCCGGCTAAGACCAAGGCATTCGATGCGTGTGGTTATATCCGGTTGTATTCAAGAAGCTTGGGTTGAAGGTGAGCGTTGGTTGCTGTAATACATTTAATTAGTATGCTCGAAAAGCCCAAAGGATAAGGTATGTTTACATGTGCAATGGAAAAGTCGATACGTTTGAATAATATTCGTCAATCGACTAACGAATTTTCAGCTCTTGAATTGGTTGATATCTTGTGAATGTATATGTTGATGAAGTGTGAAGTAAGTATGATTATGTGAATGTGTATAAATGAAATGATTCATTTGGCTATGTGAATGTAATGCTTTAGTTAAAGCCGATTTCATTGCTTGAGATTTACTAAGCATAAACATGCTTACCCGTTGCTTTGGCTCTCTGTTTTATAGATTTTGCTCGCTAGCGATCGGATTCGGGATCATTGAAGTGAAGTCATCCACACTATCAAACCCCTTTGGTACTCTTTTAGTTGAACTTTGGATATGGCATGTATAGGACTACCCTCGGTTGTTTTCAAATGCTTTTGTGATGTATATGTGTACGGCCATGCGAAAATGGTTCGTAAAAGTGGAGTACTAATTAGACCATTTGTGGTTCGTAATTTTATATGGTTTCATGATGTTATTATGGATTGAATGGGAGTGTTGGTCACATGATCAGCCATTTGAATGGTTAAACATGATCATAGGTGGACCTATGTATGACTAGACTATAGTTGGTCCATGGAAACTACAAAATAGGTAAGGCCTACCTTAAAAACAGATGCTGCCAGTTGCAGTGACGTGGATGTGAAAAATCACCAAAATTTGTAGGAAGGGTATTAAATTGTGAATAAGTTATGCAAACGAACCTTGACGAGTCTATTTTCATATGAAAGTAACGAAATGATCATATGAATAGTATACCGAGAGATATTAAAGTTCTCGTGAGACAGGGCCAGAATGGTTTCTGGGTCCCCTGACGCGACTTTGAAAATTTACTATAAATTATCCAGAAAGAATTAGAAGTCATGCCTTATATGTGCAGATTCCATTTTGAGTCTAGTTTCATTAGAAACAAACGGCACCAGTATTAAAGCCCTGTAACATGGGTGACTTTAACTAATAAACTGTACCAATCGGTCAAACCAAAAATTCTAGAAATAAATCCATGGATGGATATATGAGTCTAAATTCGGGAAAATTTACTAATCGGTTTCCGAGTTTTGAAACTCAAGATATGATTTTTAAAGGCGACAGTGACGCAGTTTTCCAAACTGTCTGAAATGCCAAATTGGTCGGTACTTTAAGAGGATTTGTCTCGTTAACCCCTCGTGTCCGACACCGCGATGGTCTCGGGTTCGGTGTTACACTTAGGCCTGCATGATCTCATTTCTTTATTTATTGATTGTTGTTAGAGGATTACACACTGAGTTATCATAACTCACCCTTCTACTTTTCCGCGCAGATAATCCTTAGGCAGGCCGGTGTTACGAGGGACTCGACGGTGGCCACACAACCGTAATTGTTTTCACTTCTTAACTTCAATTTTATAAGCAGTTTAATTTGGGTTTCAGTTATGTAATAAGGCCTTTTAAAGTTTTTTCCTTGGTTTTGGATTTTATTTACTTTAAATCATATCTACTAGAAATAGGCCGGGTTTTATTAAAAAGAATACATGTTTTCAGAACACTACGCTATCGTAACCAGTTTAAACCAACTTTGTTTTAAATGTACAATTACAAACTAATATGAGAACACTTTGCTATATCAACTTGGGTTTTAACAACGATCAAAGAATGATAAGTTTTCATAAGGGTCACGATGAGGTTTTATATAGAACGGATTATTCAACGAAACTACATTTTTTCGAAACTCACTTCAATGTGACATGACAGATTCGACCATAACATCTAGGCCGGGTTTGGGGTGTTACATTTAGTGGTATCAAAGCCAGGTTGTAATGTGTATTTGGGTTTTTTTTGAACTTAAAACTCCGAAAAAGAATTGTTTCAAATGATTTAAAAAGTGTTTTACTAAATGTGTGGTCTACTGAGTCTCTAGCTTTGGTCCTGTAAGTCATCTGAAACTACTGTTTGATTTAATTAAAATACTGAGATTACTGTAGGTATAGACGGTACTAAGACTTTTGTTAGGGCAAATAAAACTGTAGTCAAGACTGTATCTACGAAAACAAAACTTTAAATTTCTGATAATATTTTCCATAACATATCTTGTAATAAACACTGGAACTGTAAACTAATACATAAGATTTATAATTCAAATAATATGTAAATCGATATGAGCACCAGAGGTACTCGTGGAAGGGGTATAAGAGGCGACGGCAGAGGCTGTAGAGGTGCTCGGGCTGGGTCGTCAGCATTGGGTCATATGCCTAGCAATGAAGCTAGAGAGGCATTGGCTTCACTTGTGACTGAGACTGGGTTACACGATCATGCAGCTGGGGATGACGCATTGTCCCAAGCTATGTTGTAGATATTGGAAAGGTTCATTGGGCCTAATACTGGTACTGTGGGCCGTGGGTTGGTGACGGAATGACTCAGGCCTAATAGGGCTGGGATCTTTAAGGGTATCGCTAGAGTTGCCCCTAATGTGGCTAAATATTGGATTGAGGCCATAGAAAGGATCATGGATGACCTCGACTGCACCCTAGAGTAAAAATTAAAAGGTGTAGTGTCGTTGCTACGAAATGAAGCCTATCAGTGGTGGCTTACAGTGAAAGAGGGTACTCAGCCCGACTGATTGACTTGTGAATTCTTCAAGACTGTATTTCAAGGAAAATATGTAGGTGCTAGTTACGTGGATGCCTGGAGGAGAGAGTTTCTGAATTTGACTCAAGGCGATAAATTAGTGGCTGATATGAGTCTGAGTTTTTGCGACTTAGCCGTTATGCACGTGGGATGGTAGCAACTGAGTATGAACGCTGCATTTGTTTTAAGGATGGCCTCAGAGATGATCTGCGAGTTCTGATAGCTCCATAAAGGGAACGAGACTTTGCTGTGTTAGTAGAAAAGGCGAAGATTGCCGGGGATGTAAAGTGCACTGAGCGCCAGAATCATGAGTCAGACAGGGGTAGGCACAAGAAGGTTGATGGGCCAGTCAGAGTTGGGCCCCATGTTGCTGCTTTTGGGTCGCAACCTTATGCTATTTGTGGGAAACGCCATCAGGGCGTATGCTGGAAACAAATAGGGGCATGTTTGAGGTGCGAATCTTTGGAGCATCGCATCAGAGATTATCCATAGAGGCCCGATCAGATGCAACCTACTGGTATGGGTACTGTTCAGCAACTGAGAGGTGTTCAGCAGCCACCGAGAGGTCGTGGTCAGGCCAGAGGTTGAAATGGTTTGGGTCATGGTCGTAGAGAATCAGACAAGTGTGTCGGTGATACTGAGGTGAGGTTGTGACAGCCCTAAAGTGACCCTAGTCGGAAAGCGGTTTCGGGACCGCTAAACCGAGTCACCAAATTATTTGGATGTGATATTTATGGTCTAAAATATGTGAATATGAATGTGCAAAAAAAAAAATTTTAAGCTTCGATTTAGTTAATTGCATGTGAATGGAGTACATAGGACTTATGTGAGAAAATTTAGAAATGTGCTAGGCAAATGTAAAATGGCCTATCAATACATGTGAGAAAGTGTTTGTCCTTGCATGTCAAATTAGCCAAATTGAAGCATAGTGGCCGGCCATGCTATGGGTGGAAACATGTCACAAACATGTTGGGTTAGTGATGTATGTAAGGAAGAATTAAATAATGAAAGGGAGGAATGATGAAAAAAAATGGTCTCATCCATGCCCCCTTTTGCCGTGAATGGAAGAAAGAAAACAAAGAAAAAATGTTTTGTTCATCCTTGAACATCCTTGGCCAAATAGAGGAAAGAAAGGAAGGGAGGAGCTTGAGAAAATAGGCTATGGTGATTTGCTAGACAAAGGTATGTGTGATGTTGTCCATGAGATGCATGCATGTTTTAGTTGGTAGCTTGAGTTCTACCTAGCCCATGGTATAAATCTTGCTAGGTGATGGAAATGACACTCGCCATGGATGCATCATTCTTGCTTGGTGTTGATGTCATTTACATGCTAAAAATGAAGCTTTGTAATGATGCATGTGATGGTGGATTGATGTTTTAAGGTTTAATAGAGTTTAAGCTAGTAAATACTTAATTTTTGGTATTTATATGAGAAAGAGATGAACTTGAAATTTTGAATTTACATGAATAAATCTTTTGGTTTGTCTTAGTATTAAATTGAAGGGAATGCCATAGGTGCTTGAATGTACTAACTAGATATTGTTGTATATACATCTCTCAATAGGTTCGGCTTTGTGCATGAATTTGGGGATTAAACCTTGAATGATGTTATGTATAAGTTTCACTATGAATCTTTGTGTTTAATTTCTTTATGTGTTGATGCTCAAATTGAAAAAGGGATGTTAGTTATGTTATAACATTTGTTTAATAATGAAAGGACATGAGCTTAAAGCTTGAGTAGCATTCGGTATTAGAGTAAGTTAAAATTTGTTAGAAAATAACTCCCAAGTTAGTGAATCACGAGTTAAGAAAGGGATTTGGGTTGAATATATATATATATGTATTCGGCAATGGGATAAAATGTGTATTAAGGTAAGTTTCAAGGTGATTAATCGGCTATGAAATTAGCTAAATTGAATAGGTATGTTTAATGATATGCTTAGTATAATGTATGATCTTATAACTCGGTTTGGTATTGAGATAAAGGTTAGATGTATGATTGGATTTTGTATGTGTTAAACTGGTCAATCAAAGATTAAATGATATGTGAGTGCCAGATGTGATTGTTAAGTGAATAATATTAGTTAAGTACTTAAGCAAATCTATTGTTTTACTTAAGCTTAAGAGCAAAGAGGATCGAAGTCGGATGGGGGAAAAGAGAAAGTAAACGAATAGCCGTGGACATCTAATCGTCGACCACATCCGAGGTAAGTTTTAAGCGATTAATCGTTGAGTAAATTCAATCATAATAGGACATAATGAGTTGATTTGATAAGATATGATGTGGCTATGATATGTCTTAAGCCCAAATGGTAAGTTCATAAGTGTTTGGACTTGGAAAGTTAAGAGCAAATTGTAATAAATTGCTTGGACAGCAGCAGTAATGTGATTTTAGGAAATCACTATAAATTGTTGGTGTGGAATTATAGGCTGAATAAAACATGTAATCAAAGCTTAGTTGGTCTAGTTTCTTATAAAAGAGACCGTGGAAGCAAAGAAAATTCCTATGAAGAGATATCTAAAGTTGTGCGGGACAGTGTCGGAATGACTCGAAATCCCTGTTCTGTTTTTGGAAAATCATTATAATTTGTACAAAAATGGTTATGAGATAAGATTTATATGCTTAGACTCCTTAATGAGTCTAGTTTCAAATGAAATCAAGTAGAACATACTTTGAATTCTGTACAATGAGAATTTTGATTTGTAGTGAAGACTGGTCAGGTTCGTCAAACAGTGAAACAGGGAAACTTTAAGAAAAATCTTGTATTGATTGGCCAAACCAAAATTCTGAAAATTTCATGGATGGAAGATATGTGAGTCTATATTCTGAGAAAATTAACGGCAAGTGATTTGGAGTCTTGTAGCTCCAGGTATAAATAATTTAGTGACCATTGCTCAGGAAAACAGCTCAGTAGCGAATATGTGATTTTGTTGTGATTTTGTTTTAGTTGCTCATAAGCTATTGATTGATCCCATATTGAATTCTAAAGTGTGATATTGTAAAATGATACATGAGTGTTAGATGGATCTCTGATATCAAGATTCGTGAAAATGTATATATATGTGATGAGGCCTAATGGCCGATGTGATGAATGTGAAAATGTATGTATATGTGATAAGGCCTAATGGCGATGTGATGAATGTGAAAATGTATATATATGTGATGAGGCCTAATGGCGATGCGATGAATGCTGAAAATGTATGTATATGTGATGAGGCCTAATGGCCGATGGGATGAATGTGAAAGTATATGTATATGTGATAAGGCCTAATGGCGATGTGGTGAATGTGAAAGTATATGTATATGTGATAAGGCCTAATGGCGATGTGGTGAATGTGAAAGTGTATGTATATGTGATAAGGCCTAATGGCCGATGTGATGAATGTGAAAGTGTATATATATATGTGGTAAAGCCGAATGGCTAATGTGAATGTTGTAACATGTGATTAAGTGTACATGAAACTTGAAATATGTTCCGGTGAGACCCGATGACTACGTGTGGAGATTATGTCCGGGTAAGACTTCGTAATAAGAATTGCTTATAAATATACGCAATGCGAAAGGTTAAACAGGTATGTACTCCAAGTTTACATGTGAGCTTGATTTAAACTAAACCATAAGGTAGTTATGTGATGTATACTGAGAGAAATCTATGAGGCTACTCCCATGATTATGATGAGATGTGCATATTCGGAAAAGGGATGGTATGCCCAAGGAAGAGTGAAATAAAAATACGAACAACTATGTTATAATTTGATTGTTATCTGTTGACACTGCTTAAAACTTACTAAGCATTGTAATGCTTACTCGCTTACTCGCCTTATAGGTCTCATTGCGGCTACTGTGCTCGGGATCGTCAAGAACTAGTCACACTATCGCTATCCACTGCTTGGTACTGCTACGTTTTGGAATATCTTATGGCATGTATAGATTAGACTAGTAGTGAGAGGATATCATGGTTAATGTATAGGACTACCCTTTGCTGTTTTTCAAGTACGTTTTGTGATGTATGTATGTACAGCCATGCGAAAATGGCTCGTAAAAGTGGAGTATGGCATTAGACCATATGTGTTTATGTATATATGTATGGTTTCATGATGTGACTACGGACTGAATGGAAGTGTTGGGCAAATGATTAGCCATTGGAATGGCTAAATATGATTATATGTGGACCTATGTATGACAAAACTCTAGTTGGTCCATGGAAACTAAGAGATAGGTAAAGTTTACCTTGAAAACAGATGCTGACAGCAGCAGTGTTGTGGATTTGAAAAATCATTAAAATTTGTAGGAATGGAATTAAATAGTGAATAAATTATGTAAATGAACCTTGATGAATCTACTTTCATATGGAAGAAACGAAACTGTCATATGAGTTGTATGTTAAGAGATATTAAAGTTCTCGTGAAACAGGGCCATAACGGTTTCTGGATCCCCTGTTCCGACTTTGGAAATTCATTGTAAATTAACCAGAGATAATTAGGAGTCATGCCATACATGTATAGATTCCTCTCTGAGTCTAGTTTCTATAGAAACAAACGGCATCAGTATTGAATCCCTGTACAGGGAGATATCCAATTCGTAACGCACGAAGGTCAGTGTAGTCGATCCCTGCAACAGGGGATATTTTAACTAATAAACTGTACTAATTGGCTGGACAAAAAATTCTAGAAAAAAATATGTAGATGGACATATGAGTCTAGTTTCAGGGAAAAATTACGAATCTGATTTTCGAGTTGTGGAACTCAAGTTATGATTTTTAAGGTGACAGTGACGCTGTTAGCTAGTTGTCTGGAAAAATTTTTAATTGGACTGCGAGAGTAAAAAGAATTAGTCGGTTAGCACCTCGTGTTCGACTCCGGTAACAGTCTCGGGTACGGGGTGTTACAACTTTATTGGTATCAGAGCTACGGTTTAGTCAATTCTAGGACTAACGTAGCACGCGTGAGTCTATTTATACATGCCATAAAGTGATAAAATGATAGTGTGATGATTTTTGACTAGTAAAAGGTGGTTGCTGTATTGTAATGAATCTTGATCCCGATCGAGTTGTAGCAAGCTTCTGACTATGAGAATTAGCGATATAACTTCACTTAGATATGCCTAAACTATTAAGTTGATCAGGTACGTATCATGTACTCGTATTTGAATTTCGATTCGGATTGAATTAAGGGTATATGTGATTTTTGTATGTGGCTATGGAGCTGGAAGTTGAATGGTCGATAAGCATGTTGTGTTTGTATTCAAGTAATGTAAATGATATACTAATGTGTATTGCTATATGTGTATATGTACATGAGAATTGAGAATGAAATATGGATGTGACGTGATTATTGATATATGTGTACATGAGCATTTGAATGATACCCTGCTAAGTCCCAAGGCATTTATGCTAGTGAATATATCCTGCTAAGACCCGAAGGCATTTGTGTGAGTTGTTATACCCGGGTTAAGACCCAAAGGCAATTGTGCTTGTGGTTATATCCGGCTAAGTTCCGAAGAGCATTCGTGCTAGTGATGTATCCGGACTAAGTTCCGAAGAGCATTCGTGCTAGTGATGTATCCGGACTAAGTTATGGGGAGCATTCCTGCTAGTGATGTATCCGGACTAAGTTCCGAGGAGCATTCGTGCTAGTGATGTATCCGAACTAAGTTCCGAAGAGCATTCGTGCTAGTGATGCATCCGGGCTAAGTCCCGAAGAGCAATCATGTTTGGTGACGTGTATTCGGCCTTCGTGCCTAGTAGGCTTCGTGCTTGGTAAATTGAGCAAAGTTTAAGTGTTCATTACTATACTAATTCAAATTTATATGAGACGATATGTTTAAAAGTGTACATACGTGATGTTTATAGACTTGGGTAAGTCATTTCAATGTGTAATAACGAATGAATAAGAGCACTATGTGTGTGAATGATTAGAGGCACTGTGTGTGTGTAAATCCTTTAACCGAGCACTATGAGTGCGAGATCGGTCGATGGGCACTAAGTGTGTGAAGTGGAATTCATGTAAGACCTCGTGCAGGACGAAGGCATTGATTTGAGATAATGTGTAAGACCATGCAGGACATGGCATCGGCTCGATATATGAGAATATGTAAGACCATATCTAGGATATGGCATTGTAAGAGCTGTATGTGCTTGAATTAGTTGAGCCCTTACAAGTAAGTAGTCGCCAGTTGATAAACGAGCTACCGCCCTTGGCTAAGTTGATCTTTTGTGTATGAACATAAGGGTTGGTAATGTGAAGTAAGTTTTTGAGTAAATAGAGCTTAAATTATGATTTGATTAGATCATGTTTTAAGCAAATCAAAGCATGCTCTTGGTGTGTGGCTATTCAAATTAAATTGTAAATATGATAAGTGTCTTGTGTTTGAGCTTTGGTAATGAGAATGTAATAAGAATGTGTATTGATTTGTTGATATATGTGCTTGGTTATTCGAATGGTATCCGGCTAAGTCCCAAGGCTTTTGTGCTAAGTGACTAAATCCGGCTAATTCAGAAGGCAATTGTGCGAATCGCTATAACCGACTATGTCCCAAGACAATCGAGCGAGTCGCTATATCCGGTTAAATCAAGGTACGTGATTCGGAGATGAGCAATCTTGCTGTAAAAATTTCAGTTAATACGCTTGCAAAAATTCCAGCAATGAGGTATGTTCAGTATGTCTTTGAATGAATTAAATGTTCAGTGTGTGGAAGTTGAATATTGAGATACAATAGAGTTATAAAGGATATTTATTGGGATGTTTGAGTATATGTGTAATTTCGCCAAAGTTACTGACTTATACATGGATGAAAATATGGGTTACAAATATGTGGGTTGATGATGTGAATTATACATGTTAGTATGTGCTTGATATGTGTTTGAAATGCATTTGTGAATTAAATTAAGTGATTATTGCTTATGAAATCAAGAGAATGAGATATATGTGCATACTTGTAGAAATGTTTATGTATTTGTTTTGAGATAAGAAAATGATTTTATAGATCGATGTGAAATCAATAATGAATTACAATTGCTATCGATGAGCTAATGTTTATATGAATATAATTCAATAAGAGGACGTTATTCTAAACTATGATCGGTAGAAATTTTCGGGACGAAAATTTCTTAGGTGGGGAGAGTTGTGACAGCCCTAAAGTGACCCTAGTCGGAAAGCGGTTTCGAACCGCTAAACCGAAGTCACCAAATTATTTGGATGTGATATTTATGGTCTAAAATATGTGAATATGAATGTGCAAAAAAATTTTAAGCTTGATTTAGTTAATTGCATGTGAATGGAGTACATAGGACTTATGTGAGAAAATTTAGAAATGTGCTAGGCAAATGTAAAATGGCCTATCAATACATGTGGGAAAGTGTTTGTCCTTGCATGTCAAATTAGCCAAATTGAAGCATAGTGGCGGCCATGCTATGGGTGGAAACATGTCACAAACATGTTGGGTTAGTGATGTATGTAAGGAAGAATTAAATAATGAAAGGGAGGAGTGATGAAAAAAAAAAATGGTCTCATCCATGCCCCCCCTTTTTGCCGTGAATGGAAGAAAGAAAACAAAGAAAAAAATGTTTTGTTCATCCTTGAACATCCTTGGCCAAATAGAGGAAAGAAAGGAAGGGGAGGAGTTTGAGAAAATAGGCTATGGTGATTTGCTAGACAAAGGTATGTGTGATGTTGTCCATGAGATGCATGCATGTTTTAGTTGGTAGCTTGAGTTCTACCTAGCCCATGGTATAAATCTTGCTAGGTGATGGAAATGACACTCGGCCATGGATGCATCATTCTTGCTTGGTGTTGATGTCATTTACATGCTAAAAATGAAGCTTTGTAATGATGCATGTGATGGTGGATTGATGTTTTAAGGTTAAATAGAGTTTAAGCTAGTAAATACTTAATTTTTGGTATTTATATGAGAAAGAGATGAACTTGAAATTTTGAATTTACATGAATAAATCTTTTGGTTTGTCTTAGTATTAAATTGAAGGAATGCCATAGGTGCTTGAATGTACTAACTAGATATTGTTGTATATACATCTCTCAATAGGTTCGGCTTTGTGCATGAATTTGGGGATTAAACCTTGAATGATGTTATGTATAAGTTTCACTATGAATCTTTGTGTTTAATTTCTTTATGTGTTGATGCTCAAATTGAAAAAGGGATGTTAGTTATGTTATAACATTTGTTTAATAATGAAAGGACATGAGCTTAAAGCTTGAGTAGCATTCGGTATTAGAGTAAGTTAAAATTTGTTAGAAAATAACTCCCAAGTTAGTGAATCACGAGTTAAGAAAGGGATTTGGGTTGAATATATATATATGTATTCGCAATGGGATAAAATGTGTATTAAGGTAAGTTTCAAGGTGATTAATCGGCTATGAAATTAGCTAAATTGAATAGGTATGTTTAATGATATGCTTAGTATAATGTATGATCTTATAACTCGGTTTGGTATTGAGATAAAGGTTAGATGTATGATTGGATTTTGGTATGTGTTAAACTGGTCAATCAAAGATTAAATGATATGTGAGTGCCGATGTGATTGTTAAGTGAATAATATTAGTTAAGTACTTAAGCAAATCTATTGTTTTACTTAAGCTTAAGAGCAAAGAGGATCAAGTCGGATGGGGGAAAAGAGAAAGTAAACGAATAGCCGTGGACATCTAATCGTCGACCACATCCGAGGTAAGTTTTAAGCGATGAATCGTTGAGTAAATTCAATCATAATAGGACATAATGAGTTGATTTGATAAGATATGATGTGGCTATGATATGTCTTAAGCCCAAATGGTAAGTTCATAAGTGTTTGGACTTGGAAAGTTAAGAGCAAATTGTAATAAATTGCTTGGACAAGAAGAGAATGTGATTTTAGGAAATCACTATAAATTGTTGGTGTGGAATTATAGGCTGAATAAAACATGTAATCAAAGCTTAGTTGGTCTAGTTTCTTATAAAAGAGACCGTGGAAGCAAAGAAAATTGTAACACCCCTAACTCGTGACCGACGCCGGTGTCAGACACGAGGGGTTAACGGCCAAATCCTCTCAAAATACCAACCAATTTGACATTACCAGTCAGGTTGGAAAACTGCATCACCGTCGCCTTAAAAATCATATCTCGAGTTTGAAAACTTGGAAACTGGTTTTGTAAATTTTCCCTGAATTTAGACTCATATACCCATCGATGGATTTATTTTTAGAATTTTTGGTTGGGCCAATTGGTACAGTTTATTAGTTAAAGTCACCCATGTTACCAGGACCGACTGCTCTGACCTTCGTGCGTTACAACTTGGATATCTCTCTGTACAGGGCTTTAATACTGGTACCGTTTGTTTCTAATGAAACTAGACTCAAAATGGAATCTGTACATATAAGGCATGACTCCTAATTATTTCTGGATAATTTATGGAAAATTTTTAAAGTCGCGACAGGGGACCCAGAAACCGTTCTGGCCCTGTCTCACGAGAACTTTAATATTTCTCAGTATACTGCTCATATGGTCGTTTCGTTTCGTCCATATAAAAATAGATTCATCAAGGTTCAATTTCATAATTTACTCACTATTTAATTCTACTTCTACTATTTTTAGTGATTTTTCAATCTCATCTCACTGCTGCTGTCCGCAACAGTTACTGCAGTAGACTATGCCAATTTCATGAATCTTTCCTTGGCCTTAATCGTCCATCATACATGACACAAATTATGGCCACCTTATCAAAATTAGAGTTTCTAAGACTCGTGGTTATAGGTTCTAGCATCCCACTTGACGACCACATAGGCCATTTTCACATGGCTTAAAGTTTACAACTCACAATTCGACAAAATATAATAGCCTATACATGCCAAATGTTCTTCAACAACAAAAACAATACCACAAGATTTCAGCCGTTGATGACTTCAGCGACGGTCCCGATCACGCAAACAATACGAGTCCGAGAGACCTAAAATGGGTGACAAGAAAACACCGAGTGAGTTTACAACTCAGTAAGTCATAAGCATTCATCAATCCACCGATAAAGTTACTACAACATGTACAACAAACGAGGCTAGGTACTCATCCATATCGAATCTATACCTTAATACCTCGGACCTTTCGGTCCAATCTCGCACCAAATCATACATCCATATTTCATATTTTACACAACAAGATAATCAAGCATTTTACACATTAACTCATTTTCCAGCACAACCATACAATTTCAATCATCACATAGATTTAAGGCTTATCAAGTTCAACCCCAAGCATGAACGTATTCTCTATTCGTCATGAGCTCGAGGTACTTACCCTATCCGCTGTCCATACTCAATTCAATGGAGACACACCTCCATATATATAGAGTACGCACACACAAGGCTTACTACTCGATTTCGCACACTTAGTGCCACGTAATTTAAGCCCGCACACACAAAGGCCATACCCTCCGAGCTCGCACACCCAAAGGCCGTATTTTTCCAGCTTGCACACATAGTCTCATATTTTTCCAGCATGCACACTTAGTGCCTTATATTTCCAGCACGCACACTTAGTGCCATATATTTCCAGCACGCACACTTAGTGCCGATCTCGTCACCGCATACACGTATTGCCCAAGACACTTAGTGCCGAAAGCAAACTTTCTACACATTTCACTATTTCTTTTACATTCAACAAATGTCATCACTCCATACACATACATTTTCATTTATATATATATATATATATCATCCCATTAAACACAATTGCATAAATTTTACAATCATTTAAGCAATATCAAATACGTGCTTAATGACTTACCTTGTTTGGGGTAGAACGGTTCCAAATCGGCTACTCGCTTGCTTTCTCCTTTCCTTTATCCAATCTAGTTCCCTTTGCTCTTGAGCTAAATCAAACAAATTTACTTCTCAATCTAACACATACATACGGCAACCATACACATTTCGTAAATCAATTCATTCGTATCATTTGTCCATGCATTAGTTTTAACACATTCGCCACTAGGGCAACCTATTTAACTTTTAAGATTCATTTCTAATTTTAGTTAAACAATGCCGAATGCCATTAACTACTAATGCCACACACACATATGCATAAAATTAACCCATACATGACCTATAGCTCATTCGGTCATTCATCTTTCAAACCTATCAAAGCTTCATATCACACTTCCTTGGCGAACACACATACAAGCACAATTTAGCATTTTTTTTATTTATTTCATGATACATTCGCCTTGACATAATTTCATTAAAAGTCCCTATTAGCCACTTCACCCTTCAATTATATCATCTACTTATCATTTCTTAAGATTACCATCTTAATGCCCATTATAACCACTCTCATAATCTAAATCTAAAAATCGGCAACACCCACCTTTTAGCTATCTTAGTGAATACTTCTCAACACTTAGATTAAAGTATGCACCTTAACTTAATACAACTTTCATTATCCCATGTAGCCGAATGTACCAAGCATTTATCATTTGCACATAGATTCTATAGCATGGCGAATACTCATGCACATACACATAACAACAAGAACTCAAGGATCTAAAATCTCCTTTTATTAAACATTCATCTCACTTCTCTTCATGCTTCATCACAACAACATTTAAACAACCAACCAAAAAAAGACAACCTCCATGGCCGAACTTCATCTCCATCAAATAGCAAAGAAATCTAAGCCATGGGCTAGGTAGGTTTCAAACTAACAACTAAAACATGCATGAATCTTAAAGAATGACATCAAACATACCTCACTCTAGTTGCAAGTATGGCCAAGCTTCTCCAAAACCCCCCCTCTCTCTCACTCACGGCAATTGAAAGAAATTTGAGGAAGGATGAGCATTTTTTTTTGTTTTTCTTGTTCAATTCACGGCAAATGGGGGGAAAGGCATCCACACACACTTTTTTTTTCTTTTCTATTTCTTTTATTATTTCCTTTCTTTTACATAAAATAATGACCACTTCATGGAAATTTACCACATATTGTAATATATGCTCCATCATGGCCGCCACTATGCATAAGAAAAGGAGTATTTGACATGCAAAACCACTATTTTCACTACATGCTTTAATAGGTCCTCATAGATTAACCTATCACATTTCTACAATGTTTCATATAAGTCCATTTTAATAAATTCACATAGAAATGATCAAATTAATGCATGAAACTTTCATACATGCATTTATTAACATCATAAACATAGAATATAACAATTAATTATTTATAAGACTCGGTTTCGTGGTCCCAAACCACTTTCCGACTAGGGTCAATTTTGGGTGTCACAACTCTCCCCACTTAAGAAATTTTCGTCCCAAAAATCTTACCGTAAATAGGCTCTGTATCGCTCTTTCATAGAGTCCTCAAGTTCCCAAGTGGCTTCTTCAATTCCGTGTTTATGCCACAACACCTTCACTAACGGGATTTTCTTATTGCGCAACTCTTTACTTCACGCATCATAATGCGAACCGGTTCCTCTTCATAGCTCAAATTAGGTGAATCTCAATCTCGGATGGAGCAATTACGTGCGATGGATCGACCTATATCGTCAAGCATCGAGACATGAAAAACATTGTGAATCTTTTCGAGCTCGGGGCAAAATCAAACGATACGCGATCGGACCGACTCGTTCGGATACCTCATATGGCCCGATGAACCTCGGCTCAATTTGCCCTTACGGCCAAATCTAAGCACTTTCTTCCGTGGTGAGACTTTGAGAAATACCTTGTCTCCAACCCGATATTCAATATCTTTTCTTTTGAAATCCGCATACGACTTTTGGCGATCCGGCGACCTTCAAACTTTCACGAATTACTCGAACTTTTGCTAGGCATCCTTAACCAAATCAACCTCAAGATTTTTCCTTCACTAAGTTCACCGAGAATAATGGGGTACGGCATTTACGATCGTATAAAGCCTCGTAAGGCGCCATCTTGATACTTGATTGAAAGCTATTGTTGTAAGCGAATTCAACCAAGGGTAAATACTGTTCCCATGCACCACTAAACTCAAGGATGCAACATCTCAACATATCCTCGAGTATTTGAATTATCCGCTCGGATTGACCATCGGTTTGGGGTGAAAAGCGAAGGCTAAAATGCGCTTTGGTACCCAAAGCCTCTTGCAATTTCTTCCAAAACCGCGACGTAAATCTTGGGTCTCTATCCGACACGATAGAAATAGGTACCCCATGCAATCGAACAATTTGGGAGACGATAATTCGCCAACTTATCGAGCGAAAAATCCGTGCGGACAGGATAAAATGAGCGACTTGGTCGATCTATCAACAATGACCCAAACCGAGTCTTTCTTATTCGAGTCAATGGTAACCTGCACACAAAGTCCATTGTTACTCGATCCCATTTCCATTCGGGTATCATGATCGGTCAAGTAATCCCGATGGCACTTGATGTTCCGCTTTCACTTGTTGACATATCGACACCTTGAAACAAATTTAGAAATGTCTCGTTTCATACCGGCCACCAAAATTGGCGTTTGGTCATTGTACATTTTAGTACTACCCGGTGGATTGACATTCGACTACAATGGGCTTCATTTAGAATTATCGAAATAAGTTCAATTCTTTGGAACACACGACGACTTCGAACCTCAAACAATCGTCATCATCGATTTGAAACTCGATCCCTTGTTCGTAACATACTCACCCGCTTTTGCAAGCAACTCCTCATCAACTTTCTCGAGCTTCCGAATTTGATGAGCCAACAATGGTTTGGCCTTTAATTCGCTACTAACACATTGTCGGGTAGAATAGACAAGTGTACATTCATCGTCAGAAAGTAAATAGTGATTTCGACTTAAGGCATCCGCAACCACATTAGCCTTTCCCGGTGATAATCAATGACGAGTTCATAATCTTTTAACAACTCGAGCCATCGCCTTTGTCGCAGATTTAAGTCTCTCCGAGTCATCAAATATTTGAGACTTTTGTGATCCGAATACACATGGCACTTCTCACCAAATAAGTAATGTCGCCATATCTTCAAGGCGAACACGATGGCGACCAATTCGAGATCATGGGTTGGATAATTTTTCTCATGTGGCTTTAATTGTCTCGACGATAGGCCACAACTCGACCTTCTTGCATCAATACGCAACCTAACCCAAGTAGGGAGGCATCACTATAGATGACAAACTCTTTGCCGATTCGGTCAGTACTAGAACCGAGCTTTCGTCAAATGGGTTTTCAATTGGTCGAAACTTTTCGACACTTTTCCGTCCATTCAAATTTGACATCTTTCTCAAGCGCTTTTGTCATGGGTGTGGCTATCATCGAGAATCCTTTCACAAACCGTCGGTAGTAACCGCAAGCCCCAAAAGCTCCTAACTTTGGTAACATTCCTTGAGGTTTCCAATTGACTATGGTCAAATTTTGTTCAGTCCACCGACACCGATGCGGACACCACGTGCCCCAAAAAGCTAACCTCTTTCAACCAAAATTCACATTTATGAACTTTGCATATAATTGCTTATCTCGTAAGATTTGCAACACTAGCCTCGGTGTTCAAAGATGTTCGGTTTCATCTTCGAATAGACCAAAATGTCATCGATAAATACAACTACGAACCGATCCAAGTATGGCCTGAAAATTCTATTCATTAAATCCATAAACACCGCAGGGCATTAGTGAGCCCAAACGGCATCACCAAGAATTCGTAGTGACCGTACCTTGTTCTAAAAGCGGTTTTGGTATGTCCGATTCTCGGACCCTCAACCGATAGTATCCCGACCTCAAATCTATCTTTGAAAACACCGAGGCTCCCTTTAATTGATCAAACAAATCGTCAATTCGTGGCAACGGATATTTATTCTTTATCGTCACTTTATTGAGTTGACGATAGTCGATGCACAACCTCATGCTTCCGCCCTTCTTTCTCACAAACAATACCGGTGCGCCCACGGAGAAAAACTCGGTCGAGCGAAACCTCTATCCGTCAATTCTTGCAATTGAACCTTCAATTCCTTTAATTCCGTTAATGCCATACGACACGGGCTATTGAAATCGGCGTAGTACCGGTACAACTTCGATGCGAATTCCACTTCTCGAACCGGTGGCAATCCCAAACTCCTCGGAAAAACATCCAATACTCACAAACCATCGGTACCGATTCGAGTTTCCTTTCCGCTCTTTACTTCCCAACACATACGCAAGGTATGTTTCACACCCTTTTTCACATATCTCCGAGCGGTCATAGAAGATATTATCGCGGCACTCCTTTTAAATCAAGAGACTCGACTCGGACTACCTCATTATTTGCACTCCTCAAAACAATGGTTTTCCTTTTGCGATCCACCATTTGCATCATGTACGGTCACCAATCCATACCAAGAATAACATCGAATTCATCAAATGGTAGAAGCATCGATCGGTAGGAAAACAGATTCTCGAATTATTAGGGGCATCTCTTGCACACTTTATCAACGAGTACGTATTGACCCAAAGGGTTTGACACTGAATTACGAACTCGATAGACTCAACAGTAGAGTCTTACTTTGGATGCTAAAGTTTCACATACATATGAATGAGTAGAGCCGGGTCAATCAATGCAATCACACTAGTATCAAAGAGAGTAAAAGTACCAAAGGTGATAACGTCGGGGAGGATGCCTCCTCTCGTGCGCGGATGGCATATGCTCTAGCAGAGCTCGGGTCTCGGATCGAACAGTGCGTATCGGTGGCTCCCCTCGATTACCACCCCTACCTCCTGAAACCCTCGGGGTCTACCTCTAGTCGTCAGCCCCACTAGATCTCGCACCTTGCATCTTATTCTTCTCATCTAGCTCAGTGCAATCCCTAATGAAGTGGTCCTTCAACCACATCCATAACAGTCTGATTAATGACTTACCCCAACATTCACCTAGGTGTCGTCTTCCACATTGGGGACATTCAGTCTCTCTTGACGATTATTGCCCACACTAGCTATCGATGTAGCTCGGGAGTCCGTCAATGGTCTGCTCTAATGGAAATTCCCGCATCGCCCTCGACTTACTAGTGTCCTCCTTGAACCTCTTTACAATGAGAACGGAGCTTTACTCGTTGATCTTTTACGGTAATCTCTTGCTTCAAGTTCAGCCTTCTTCTTCTCCTTCCCAAGTTCTTCTCGCTTGCGTGCTCGCTCGACTAGTGTCACGAACTCCTTTATCTCCAAAATTCCCACTAGTAACTTTAACTCTTCATTCAATCCTTCTTCAAATCTTTTGCACATAGCAACCTCATCACCACACACTCCGAGCATACCGACTAAGTCTTACGAACTCATTTTCAGATTCAGATACGGTCATACGGCCTTGCTTGAGTTCCGTGAACTCCTTACGCTTCGATCGATGAACCGTTGACTAATATATTTCTTCCAAATTGCTTTGAAAGAAATCCCAAGTAACTTGTTCCTTTGGGACTATGGAAATCAAGGTCCTCCACCAATAGTAGGTGAGTCTCGAACAAAGATATCGCACACTTAAGACATTCATCGGTGTGCATGATAGTTCATCAAACACTCTAATGGTGTTATCAAGCGAACTCGGCCTTTCGGCATCGCTCGGTAACTATGGCCTTAAACTCCTCGGCCCCACGCTTCCTAATCAAGTCCACGGTGGTTTACTCAGCCTCACAGATCGAAGAATCGATGGCATCACGGGCTCTTGGGGTGGATTATTTAAATTCGGAATGGTTGGACACCGGATTGGTTCGCATATTGCGCGACCCACTCATTCATCATGGTGAAGAAGGCTTGTTTCGCCTTCATTTTGATTATTCGCGGATGACCGAGGCTCAACAGCGGTGTCCCTTGCGCAGAGCAGCCGCTACACTTTCAACGCCATCCGCCAAGGGTCTCTCTATCCCGGTTCCATCGCTAATCAAAACAAAAATTTCAACCGCCAAGTCATCACATTATTAAGCACTAACAATTTGGCATGTATAGCTAGACTCACACGCCTATGGTAGTCCTAGAACCGACTAAACCATAGCTCTAATACCAATAAAATTGTAACACCTAACTCGTGACCGACGCCGTGTCGGACACGAGGGTTAACGCCAAATCCTCTCAAAATACCAACCAATTTGACATTACCAGTCAGGCTGGAAAACTGCATCACCGTCGCCTTAAAAATCATATCTCGAGTTTCAAAACTTGGAAACTGGTTTTGTAAATTTTCCCTGAATTTAGACTCATATACCCATCCATGGATTTATTTTTAGAATTTTTGGTTGGGCCAATTGGTACAGTTTATTAGTTAAAGTCACCCATGTTACCAGGATCGACTGCTCTGACCTTCGTGCGTTACAACTTGGATATCTCTCTGTACAGGGCTTTAATACTGGTGCCGTTTGTTTCTAATGAAACTAGACTCAAAATGGAATCTGTACATATAAGGCATGACTCCTAATTATTTCTGGATAATTTATGGAAAATTTTTAAAGTCGCGACAGGGGACCCAGAAACCGTTCTGGCCCTGTCTCACGAGAACTTTAATATTTCTCAGTATACTGCTCATATGGTCGTTTCGTTTCGTCCATATAAAAATAGATTCATCAAGGTTCAATTTCATAATTTACTCACTATTTAATTCTACTTCTACTATTTTTAGTGATTTTTCAATCTCATCTCACTGCTGCTGTCCGCAACAGTTACTGCAGTAGACTATGCCAATTTCATGAATCTTTCCTTGGCCTTAATCATCCATCATACATGACACAAATTATGGCCACCTTATCAAAATTAGAGTTTCTAAGACTCGTGGCTATAGGTTCTAGCATCCCACTTGACGACCACATAGGCCATTTTCACATGGCTTAAAGTTTACAACTCACAATTCGACAAAATATAATAGCCTATACATGCCAAATGTTCTTCAACAACAAAAACAATACCACAAGATTTCAGCCGTTGTGATGACTTCAGCGACGGTCCCGATCACGCAAACAATACGAGTCCGAGAGACCTAAAATGGGTGACAAGAAAAACACCGAGTGAGTTTACAACTCAGAAGTCATAAGCATTCATCAATCCACCGATAAAGTTACTACAACATGTACAACAAACGAGGCTAGGTACTCATCCGTATCGAATCTATACCTTAATACCTCGGACCTTTCGGTCCAATCTCGCACCAAATCATACATCCACATTTCATATTTTACACAACAAGATAATCAAGCATTTTTACACATTAACTCATTTTCCAGCACAACCATACAATTTCAATCATCACATAGATTTAAGGCTTATCAAGTTCAACCCCAAGCATGAACGTATTCTCTATTCGTCATGAGCTCGAGGTACTTACCCTATCCGCTGTCCATACTCAATTCAATGGAGACACACCTCCATATATATAGAGTACGCACACACAGTGCTTACTACTCGATTTCGCACACTTAGTGCCACGTAATTTAAGCCCGCACACACGAAGGCCATACCCTCCGAGCTCGCACACCCAAAGGCCGTATTTTTCCAGCTTGCACACATAGTGTCATATTTTTCCAGCATGCACACTTAGTGCCTTATATTTCCAGCACGCACACTTAGTGCCATATATTTCCAGCACGCACACTTAGTGCCGATCTCACACCGCATACACGTATTGCCCAAGACACTTAGTGCCGAAAGCAAACTTTCTACACATTTCACTATTTCTTTTACATTCAACAAATGTCATCACTCCATACACATACATTTTCATTTATATATATATATATATATCATCCCATTAAACACAATTGCATAAATTTTACAATCATTTAAGCAATATCAAATACGTGCTTAATGACTTACCTTGTTTGGGGTAGAACGGTTCCAAATCGGCTACTCGCTTGCTTTCTCCTTTCCTTTATCCAATCTAGTTCCCTTTGCTCTTGAGCTAAATCAAACAAATTTACTTCTCAATCTAACACATACATACGGCAACCATACACATTTCGAAATCAATTCATTCAGATCATTTGTCCATGCATTAGTTTTTAACACATTCTACCACTAGGGCAACCTATTTAACTTTTAAGATTCATTTCTAATTTTAGTTAAACAATGCCGAATGCCATTAACTACTAATGCCACACACACATATGCATAAAATTAACCCATACATGACCTATAGCTCATTCGGTCATTCATCTTTCAAACCTATCAAAGCTTCATATCACACTTCCTTGGCGAACACACATACAAGCACAATTTAGCATTTTTTTTATTTATTTCATGATACATTCGCCTTGACATAATTTCATTAAAAGTCCCTATTAGCCACTTCACCCTTCAATTATATCATCTACTTATCATTTCTTAAGATTACCATCTTAATGCCCATTATAACCACTCTCATAATCTAAATCTAAAAATCGGCAACACCCACCTTTTAGCTATCTTAGTCGAATACTTCTCAACACTTAGATTAAAGTATGCACCTTAACTTAATACAACTTTCATTATCCCATGTAGCCGAATGTACCAAGCATTTATCATTTGCACATAGATTCTATAGCATGGCGAATACTCATGCACATACACATAACAACAAGAACTCAAGGATCTAAAATCTCCTTTTATTAAACATTCATCTCACTTCTCTTCATGCTTCATCACAACAACATTTAAACAACCAACCAAAAAAGACAACCTCCATGGCGAACTTCATCTCCATCAAATAGCAAAGAAATCTAAGCCATGGGCTAGGTAGGTTTCAAACTAACAACTAAAACATGCATGAATCTTAAAGAATGACATCAAACATACCTCACTCTAGTTGCAAGTATGGCCAAGCTTCTCCAAAACCCCCCCTCTCTCTCACTCACGGCAATTGAAAGAAATTTGAGGAAGGATGAGCATTTTTTTTTTTGTTTTTCTTGTTCAATTCACGGCAAATGGGGGGAAAGGCATCCACACACACTTTTTTTTTCTTTTCTATTTCTTTTATTATTTCCTTTCTTTTACATAAAATAATGACCACTTCATGGAAATTTACCACATATTGTAATATATGCTCCATCATGGCCGCCACTATGCATAAGAAAAGGAGTATTTGACATGCAAAACCACTATTTTCACTACATGCTTTAATAGGTCCTCATAGATTAACCTATCACATTTCTACAATGTTTCATATAAGTCCATTTTTAATAAATTCACATAGAAATGATCAAATTAATGCATGAAACTTTCATACATGCATTTATTAACATCATAAACATAGAATATAACAATTAATTATTTATAAGACTCGGTTTCGTGGTCCCAAACCACTTTCCGACTAGGGTCAATTTTGGGTCACACAAAATTCCTATGAAGAGATATCTAAAGTTGTGCGGAGACGATTATTTTAATGACTCAAAATCCCTGTTCTATTTTTGGAAAATCATTATAATTTGTACAAAAATGGTTATGAGATAAGATTTATATGCTTAGACTCCTTAATGAGTCTAGTTTCAAATGAAATCAAGTAGAACATACTTTGAATTCTGTACAATGAGAAGTTTGATTTGTAGTAAAGACTGGTCGGTTCACAAACAAAGGAAACAGGGAAACTTTAAGAAAAATCTTGTATTGATTGGCCAAACCAAAAATTCTGAAAATTTCATGGATGGAAGATATGTGAGTCTATATTCTGAGAAAATTAACGGCAAGTGATTTGGAGTCTTGTAGCTCCAGGTATAAATAATTTAGTGACCATTGCTCAGAAAACAGCTCGTAGCGAATATGTGATTTTGTTGTGATTTTGTTTTAGTTGCTCATAAGCTATTGATTGATCCCATATTGAATTATAAAGTGTGATATTGTAAAATGATACATGAGTGTTAGATGGATCTCTGATATCAAGATTCGTGAAAATGTATATATATATGTGATGAGGCCTAATGGCCGATGTGATGAATGTGAAAATGTATGTATATGTGATAAGGCCTAATGGCCGATGTGATGAATGTGAAAATGTATATATATGTGATGAGGCCTAATGGCCGATGCGATGAATGCGAAAATGTATGTATATGTGATGAGGCCTAATGGCCGATGTGATGAATGTGAAAGTATATGTATATGTGATAAGGCCTAATGGCCGATGTGGTGAATGTGAAAGTGTATGTATATGTGATAAGGCCTAATGGCCGATGTGATGAATGTGAAAGTGTATATATATATATGTGGTAAAGCCGAATGGCTAATGTGAATGTTGTAACATGTGATTAAGTGTACATGAAACTTGGAAATATGTTCCGGGTGAGACCCGATGACTACGTGTGGAGATTATGTCCGGGTAAGACTTCGTAATAAGAATTGCTTATAAATATACGCAATGCGAAAGGTTAAACAGTATGTACTCCAAGTTTACATGTGAGCTTGATTTAAACTAAACCATAAGGTAGTTATGTGATGTATATGAGAGAAATCTATGAGGCTACTCCCATGATTATGATGAGATGTGCATATTCTAAAAAGGGATGGTATGCCCGAAGGAAGAGTGAAATAAAAATACGAACAACTATGTTATAATTTGATTGTTATCTGTTGACACTGCTTAAAACTTACTAAGCATTGTAATGCTTACTCTGCTTACTCTGCTTTCCTCGCCTTATAGGTCTCATTGCGGCTACAGGCTCGGGGATCGTCAAGAACTAGTCACACTATCGCTATCCACTATTTGGTACTGCTACGTTTTGGAATATCTTATGGCATGTATAGATTAGACTAGTAGTGAGAGGATATCATGGTTAATGTATAGGACTACCCTTTGCTGTTTTTCAAGTACATTTTGTGATGTATGTATGTACAGCCATGTGAAAATAGCTCGTAAAAGTGGAGTATGGCATTAGACCATTTGTGTTTATGTATATATGTATGGTTTCATGATGTGACTACGGACTGAATGGAAGTGTTGGGCAAATGATTAGCCATTGGAATGGCTAAATATGATTATATGTGGACCTATGCATGACAAAACTCTAGTTGGTCCATGGAAACTAAGAGATAGGTAAAGTTTACCTTGAAAACAGATGCTGGCAGCAGCAGTGGTGTGGATTTGAAAAATCATTAAAATTTGTAGAAATGGAATTAAATAGTGAATAAATTATGTAAATAAACCTTGATGAATCTACTTTCATATGGAAGAAACGAAACGGTCAGATGAGTTGTATGTTAAGAGATATTAAAGTTCTTGTGAAATAGGGCCATAACGGTTTCTGGATCCCCTATTCCGACTTTGGAAATTCATTGTAAATTAACCAGAGATAATTAGGAGTCAGGCCATACATGTATAGATTCCTCTCTGAGTCTAGTTTCTATAGAAACAAACGGCATCAGTATTGAAGCCCTGTACAGGGAGATATCCAATTCGTAACGCACGAAGGTCAGTGTAGTCGATCCCTGCAATAGGGGAGATTTTAACTAATAAACTGTACTAATTGGCTAGACCAAAAATTCTAGAAAAAATATGTAGATGGACATATGAGTCTATTTTCAGGAAAAAATTACGAATCTGATTTTCGAGTTGTGGAACTCAAGTTATGATTTTTAAGGTGACAGTGACGCAGTTAGCCAGTCGTCTGGAAAAATTTTTAATTGGACTGCGAGAGTAAATGAATTAGTCGGTTAGCACCTCATGTTCGACTCCGGTAACGGTCTCGGGTACAGGGTGTTACAGAGGTAGCCGACACTGGTTTATGCTGCACATCGCTGAGAGGACGAAGACGCACCAGATGTTATTATAGGTATGTTCTTTATTCATAATGTACCGTATACTGCATTGATTGATGTTGGGTCTACGCATTCTTATATAGCCTGCACTGTGTCTGCGACTTTGGGTATGATGGTTGAAAACACTACGTGTGAGGTTACTGTGTTGAGTCCATTTGGGCAGTCAGTGAGAGTGAATACATTATTTAAGGACGTGCCTTTGGAGGTTTAAGGAATGATCTTTTTATAGGATTTAATGGAACTTCCTTTTGGAGAATTTGATTTGGTATTGGGCATGGACTAGCTGGTTAAGCATCAGGTGAATTTGGACTGTGCTGCAAAGCAGGTGGTATTGAAAACTAAAAAGGGTGATGAGGTAGTTGTGATTGGGGAGTGTCAGAATTATCTATCAAATATGATTTCTGCACCTACAGTGGAGAAGCTGGTTTGTAAGGGTTGTGAGGTGTATCTAGCCTACATCAGTGCTTCGAGGTTTGAGGTTCTGTCTGTTAAAGATATTAGAACAGTTAAGGACTTTCCAGACGTCTTTCTTGATAAGTTACTTGGGTTACATCCAAACCGTGAAGTTGATTTTGGAATTGAGCTCATGCTGGGTACAGCTCCGAAGTCTATCGCCCCCTATAGGATGGCACAAAAGGAGCTTGAAGAGCTTCATGCTCAAATTCAAGAGTTACTAGATCGAGGGTTCATCCGCCCTAGTGTGTCTCTGTGGGGAGCACTGGTGTTATTTGTAAAAAAGAAGGATGGATCCATGCGTATATACATCGACTACCGACAACTGAATAAATTGACTGTTAAGAATAAGTACCCTTTACTGAGGATTGATGATCTATTCAATCAGTTTCGTGGAGCTTCGATTTTCTCTAAGATAGATCTTCAATCTAGGTACCATCAATTGAGGGTCAAAGAGACTGATGTTTACAAGACAGCGTTTAGGACTCGTTATGGTCATTTCGAGTTCCTAGTGATACAGTTTAGACGAATGAATACACTAGCGGCTTTTATGGATTTGATGAATCGAGTGTTCCATCCCTATTTGGATCAGTTCGTGGTGGTGTTTATAGATGACATTCTGGTGTATTTGAGAACTGAAGATGAACATGATACACATCTCCAGCTGATTCTGCAAATTCTGAGGGAGAAACAACTGTACGCTAAATTCAGCAAGTGTGAATTTTGGCTACGAGAGGTAACTTTTCTGGGTCATGTAGTATCAGCTAAGGGGATTAGGGTGGATCCTCAAAAAATTGAAGTTATTCCAGATTGGTTATTCTGGATTGGAAGCAGCCTAAGTCAGTATCTGAGATTCGAAGTTTTTTAGGTCTGGCAAGGTATTATAGACGGTTTGTTGAGGGGTTTTCGTTGATTGCTGCACCTCTGACTAAGTTGTTGTGTAAAGGTGTGCCATTTGACTGGACTGATAGGTAGTAAGAAAGTTTTGAGAGGCTTAATAAGGTTCTGACTGAGGCTCCTGTCTTGATTCAGCCGGAGTCTGGCAAAGAGTTTACTGTCTATAGGGATGCATCATACGTTAGTTTGGGTTGTGTGTTGATGTAGGAAGGAAAGGTTGTTACTTATGCATCTCATCAGCTTAACATGCATGAGGCAAACTATCCGACACATGACTTGGAACTGGTAGCGGTGGTATTCGTACTGAAAATTTAAAGGTACTACTTGTACGGTGAGAAGTGTATCATTTACACGGATTACAAGAGCCTTAAGTATCTCCTCACTCAGAAGGAGTTAAACCTTAGGTAGTGTAGATGGATTGAGCTGCTTAAAGATTATGATTGTTCGATTGAATACCATCGGGGTAAGGCTAATGTGGTAGCCGACGCACTGAGCTGTAGGGCCGTGACTGATCTGAGGGCAATGTTTGCTTGTCTCATCTTGTTTAATGATGGTAGTCTATTGCTAGAACTGCAGGTTAAACCGACGTGGACTAAATAGATTAAGGGTAAATAGTTGGAGGATGAGTCACTGGGTCCTCGTTTCCGATAGATAAAGAGTGGGGCAGCTTCAGATCGTGGACTGAATATTGAAGGGGTACTTTGTTTTCGTGGAAGAGTCTTTGTACCGAAGGATACTGATTTAAGGCAGTCGATACTGTAGGAGGCGTATAATAGTCCTTATGCTATGCATCCTGGTAGGAATAAGATGTATAGAGACCTTCGTGAGTTATATTGGTGGCCGAGTCTTAAGCGTAAGGTGATCGACTTTGTGAGTAAATGCCTTACTTGCTAGCAAGTTAAGGCTGAACATCAGTTACCTTCTGGATTGCTTCAGCTAGTTAATATTCCACTGTGGATGTGGGAGAGAGTGACTATGGACTTTGTTAGTGGGCTACCCTTAATGCCTACTAAGAAGGATTTGGTGTGGGTCATCGTAGAGCAATTGACTAAATTTGCCCATTTCATACCTGTTCGTACTGATTACTCACTGCAAAAACTGGCTAAGTTGTATGTATCTGAAATAGTGTGACTGTATAGGGTATTGGTTTCTATAATATCTGATAGAGATCCTCGCTTCACGTCTCGGTTCTGGGGGAAGTTACATGAAGCATTGGGTACAAGGTTGGACTTCAAGATCGATTCCATCCTCGCATGCATACCGCCGAGGTAAAGGGTGATTTAGATACTGGAGGACATGTTAAGGAGTTGTGTGATTGACTTCCGAGGTAGTTGGGAAGATTACTTGCCATTGGTAGAGTTTGCATACAATAATAGCTACCAGTCCAGCATATAGATGGCACCTTATGAGGCATTATATGGTCATAGGTGTCGTACTCCTACATGTTGGACAGAGTTGGGCGAGCAACGTGTTTTGGGTCCTGAATTGATTTCTAATACTGAAGATAAATTTAAATTGATTCGGGATCAACTGAAGGTGGCTTCCGATAGGCAGAAGTCATTTGTGGATCTGAAGCGTAAGGAGATTGAGTATTCTGTGGGGGACTTGGTGTTTTTTAAGGTCTCGCTATGGAAGAAGGTACTGAGGTTTGGTTGAAAGGGCAAGTTAAGCCATAGGTTCATTAGGCCTTACCGTATATTGAAGCGTGTGGGACTGGTTGCCTATTACCTAGAGTTACCTCCAGAGTTGGACCAGATTCATAATGTGTTCCATGTCTCTATGCTGAGGCAATATCACTCTGATCCTGTGCACATTGTCTCGATCGAGGAGATTGAGGTTAGGCCAGATCTTTCCTTTGAGGAAGAATTGGTTCAAATTTCAGACCGTGATGTGAAAATTCTGAGGAGGAAATCTATTCAACTTGTTAAGGAAATAAGGTGTAATCACAGTTCTGAGTAAGCCACGTGGGAACTTGAGGAGGTGATGAGACAACAATACCCTTATCTGTTTTGACCAGGTAAATTTCAAGGCCGAAATTTCCTTTAGGAGGGTAGAATTGTAAAGCCCCAAAAAACAAAATCCCGAAAACTATATTAAGAAAATTATTTCATGTGTTTGTGATTTGGATGTATGTTTGCCTTAGTGGTTTAGTGCTCTGGGAGTGTCTGGGAAGCCATGGGTTCAAGCCTTGACCTGAGCGAAATTTTGCTCTGAATTGAGTAAACCCTTGTCTCCAGCTAGTAGACACTTAAATTGATAAGAGTGTTGCATGACATAAAGGGCTTGCTAGTGTAGTGGCAAGGGGCTTCTGGAGTGTTAAGGGGGATCTGGGGTTCGAGGCCTATCAACGCGAAAGAGTAGTTTGGTTTTATTTTTCTCCTAGCGTGGGAAGGTGTTGTAGTGGGATTGAAATTGGAGTGTTGGAGGAGTGTGAGGAGATGTGGCTGAATTGTAGGGAGTGGGTGAAGGGATTTTTGGTTGGTAGGGATTTGGATGAGTGGGTTATGGTTAAGTGATATTAGGAGCGATAGGGGGAGAAAAATTAGGTGTTTGAGTGGAGTGGTAGTGCGTGTGCCGATTTTAGACTCTCACCTTTGACATTTTCAGCTTTTGAGAAAAAGCTGGGGGGTTTGGTCATTGTTTTTTTGGTTCTTTTCACCTTGGTGTGAATTGCAACCTTTTTGTTTTGGTCGTTTTGTTTTTGGTCATTTTTTATCTTTCTCAGATTGTTATCTACTAACATTTTGGTCACCGATTTCCTTTACTCTTCTTCTCTCTGGTATCAAGTTCTTTGGCCGAATGTCTCCCTTTCTTCCTCTCCCTCACTCCAGCGCTACCCCTCTTGTCCGAATACACTCTCTTCCTTCACCTTTCCTCTCTTCTCTTCACTTGAATCTTCCCTCTTTCAACTTTCTAGTTCATCAAAGTGTATTTCAGTCCATCTAGCTAGTGAGACTGAATACTCCATCCCTTTTGGGTTGCGATTTGGTGTTGTTCTTCAACAAGTCAGTATGTACTCTTGCACTGCTAAAAGCTGAATACTTTTTCCCTTCTTACCGATTTTTACCCTCCTTCTCCTAGGTGTGGTGTTTCTTTTAGTTTCTAGAGTTCTTGGAGAGTGAAGGAGTTGCTAGTGATTACTGAGTAGTCGAACCTTTCCCTCTTTACTTGATCAATGTAATTCTATTTACGATTATGGTGTTCAACTAGTGCATGACTTGTTTCGAAATATGATGATCGATTTCCTATTTCCTCTTATCCTTGGGTTGTGTTTCAATAAGTTGTATTTTAGTCTCATGTCATGTGTTTTTGGTGGTCATCGTTAATGGGTTTTGCTGTCAATGTAACTCTTCGATTAGGAGAGTAAACCAGCCTTCAACAATGGTTCTAGCAGGCTAATCACTCTTAGGATCAAGGCAAGTATTGGACGTTATTTTAAGTTGGGATTAAGGAAGGGTGATTAACCCTAGTATTAATCGACTAACGGATATCATGACTGAAAGTAGGTTTGGGAAACTCTTGAGCTATGCGCATGTTTCGCAACAGGTGTGTAATCACACTATTGTAGTTGTAAATCGACAAAAGCCGAAAAATTGATCTTTAGACACTATACGAGCGTGCGCTCACTCGAGTGGTGATTTTAACACAGAACACGTGGGCGTTTGACAGTAAAGACCCCATGAGCGATTTCATGGGCTTTGGCCGATCTGGGCCACGTGGTGCCGAAATGGGCCGTGTGGGCCCCACAGGTTTCAGGGCCCCACATGGGTAAACCATACGGACGTGTGGAGATTATTGGGCCAGGCCGTGTATCTCACATGGCCAAGGCCATTTTTGGGCTTAATGGGACACAAGAACGTGTGGGCCCACATGGGCAGAGTTATAGGCTGGGGCCTATTTTCACTGTTTGACTATTAAGGTTGCACGAGTCGCCCGAGACAACTGTAGGCCTACTATTGGGTCGGTAAGTATACCTAGACCCTAATTTGATGAAATGACTGTTATAACCCTATGAGGTAAGTGACTGATATACCCCTATGTGATGTATGACTGTTTGAGCATGTTATTTTTACTGTAAATACATTTATATTATGTTGTATTACATGGGGTAGGATATATGATATTAGAGGAAGTGTACTAAAAGGCTATAAGCCTATTACTGGAAGCTCTACTGCAAATACTATTTTAGTGCCACAATCGGTGCTATATTGTGAAGTGTAGGGATGGGTAGGTTGATTTTATCCCCACATGGAGTGTAGGGCTTGACGGAGTGGAATGTAGAGGATGGATGGGTAGGATTATCTGATTGCATATCTATTACTGTTATTGAGATGGGCTAAGCCCTCACTGATACTATTACTGTATTGGGCTAAGGCCCTAACTGAGGTTGAACTGCTATTGAGTCAAGCTTAGGCCCAGACTGTATCTATTTACTGTATGATTGATTGTTGTTAGAGGATTACACACTGAGTTATCATAACTTACCCTTTTGCTTTTCTGCACAGGTAATCCTTAGGCGGGCCGGTGCTACGAGGGACTCGTCGGTGGCCGCACAACCGTGCTTGTTTTCACTTCTTAACTTATATTTTATAAGAAATTTAATTTGGGTTTCAGTTATGTAATAAGGTCTTTTAAAGTTTTTTCCTTGGTTTGGGATTTTATTTACTTTAAATCATATTTGCTAGCAATAGGCGCGGTTTTATTAAAAAGAATACATGTTTTCAAAACACTATGCTATCGTAACAAGTTTAAACCAACTTTGATTTAAAAGTACAATTACAAACTAATATGAGTAACACTTTGCTATATCAACTTGGGTTTTAACAACGATCAAATAACGATAAGTTTTCATAAGGATCACGGCGACCTTTTATATAGAACGGATTTTTCAACGGAACTACGTTTTTCCGAAACTCACTTCAATGTGACATGATAGATTCAGCCATAACGTCTAGGCCGGGTTTGGGGTGTTACATGAATAATAAGAATTCAATTCAAACACATTTATTGTATATTGACTTTACGAATTCGGATAGACTGAATCAACTACTCGACGACTTTCGACTCTCCCCGATCTAATTCCGTATTCTTTAATTCTCGATCTATATAAATTCAAATTTAACTCATTCACTTTCATATTCATTCAAATCAATCCAAAAACACATATTTAGGGAAATTTGCAAACTAGCCCTTATATTTTCACATTTTGATACTTTAGTCTCTAATTCACAAAATCACAAAATACACATAATTTGCATATACTCATGCTTGACTGAATATTCATAGTACTCATTCAAGTCCACACATTTCATTTATTTCACATTTTAGTCCCTCAATTTACAAATTTTACAATTTAGACCATTTTTCTCAAATTCGTCAAAAATCCAAAGACAAAACATGTTAACCCAAAACATATCTTCCAATCATCAACAACTAACTTCACAAAACTAATAGTTTCATCAATGGCATATTGCAAAATTATCAACAAAATCAGAAATTGAGACATGGACTTGATAAAATTCAAAGCAATGATCACAAAAACGTAGAAATTATCGAAAATCGATCAAAACACATACCTCAATCACCAAAATAAGTAGCCGAACCCTAGCAAGCTTATTTCTTTCTTTCCTTTTTTCTTTTGTGAATTTCGGCAATGGTGATGAATATATCACCTAATTCATGTTTTTCTTTTATTAATAATAACTTTAATAATAATTTTCCTATTTTTCCCTTTTATAAACCATTATAAATTCACATATATTAAGGCCATTAGTGTCCATTGTACATATAAGTGGCAAAATAACCATATAAGGACCTCTCATTATCAAAGACAAATCAAATAGACACTTTTAAAGTATAGCAGGCGACTTTTACATTTTATGCAATTAGGTCCTTTTATCGAATTAAGCACACAAATGATTGAATTTTCATACAAAACTTTCACCCATGTTAATTCACATATCATAAACACGAAAAATAATATTTAAATATTTTTTTACTCAAATTTGTGGTCCCAAAACCACTATTTTGACTAAGGTCTGAACCAGACTGTTACAATTATCCCCCCTTTGGGATTTTCGTCCCCGAAAATCTTACTGATAAACAGATTCAGATATTACTGTCTCATAGCATCATCAGGCTCCCATGTGGCCTCTTCAATACCGTGTCGATGCCACAACACTTTTACTGATGAAATTTTCTTATTTCGCAGTTCTTTAACCTCGCGAGCTAAGATACGGATTGGTTCTTCTTCGTAAGTCATATCAGACTGAATTTTAGTATCAGACAGAGGAATTACATGTGAAGGATCAGATCTGTATCGTTGAAGCATCGATATGTGAAACACATCATAAATCTTTTCTAGTTCTGGTGGCAATAACAATCTATATGCTATCGGTCCAATACGCTCGATTATCTTATACGGTCTGATGAACCTCGGACTCAATTTGCCTTTTCTACCGAACCGAAGTACTTTTTTCCACGCAGATACTTTCAAAAACACTTTGTCGTCGATCTCAAATTCAATGTCTTTTCTTTTTAAGTCTGCATAAGAATTCTGACGATCGAAAGCTGCTTTTAGTCCATCTCGGATCACTTTTACTTTTTGCTCAGTTTCTTTTATAAAATGAACACCGTGAATCTTATTTTCGCTGAGCTCAGTCCAATACAAAGTTGTACGGCATTTGCGACAAAATAAAGCTTTGTATGGTGCCATTTTAATGCTCGATTGAAAACTATTATTATAAGTGAATTCAATCAAAGGGATATATTGTTCCCATGTACGTTCAAACTCAAGAATGCAACGTCTCAACATATCCTCGAGTATTTGAATAATTTGCTCGGATTGACCATCTATTTGTGGGTGGAAAGCGCTACTGAAATGCAAATTTGTACCCAGAGCATATTGCAACTTCTTCCAGAATCATGATGTAAATCTCGAATCTCTTTTTGATATAATAGATAATGGCACACCGTGCAATCTCACAATATTAGAAATGTATAACTCAGCTAACTTATCAAGTGAGTAATCAGATCATACCGGAGTAAAATGAGTAGATTTCATCAATCAATCAACTACAACCCAGATTGCATCTTTCTTTCTCGGAGATAGGGGTAAACCCGAAGCAAAGTCCATTGTTACTCTATCCCATTTCCATTCCGGAACCATAATCGATTGTAAATCAGATGGCACCTGATGTTCAGTTTTAACTTGCTTATAGATCAAACATTTAGAAACAAATTCAGAAATATATATTTTCATTCCAGACCACCAGTAATGTTGTTTCATATCATTATACATTTTCGTACTACCCAGATACACAGATAACTAACTATTGTGAGCTTCATTCAAAATCATTTAAATTAACTCTGGATTTCTTGGAACACAAATTCTATCTCGGAATCTCATACAATCATCTTTACCAACTCTGAATTCTGAATTAGACTCTAAATCACACTGAGCTCATTTTGCTAAAATCTCATTATCACAAGGTTCGATAATCTACTGTAAAAACAAAGGTCTCGCTTTTAATTAAGCTAAAACTGAACCATCATCGTATAGAACCAAATGAGCATTCATCACACATAGAGCAAACAATAATTTTTGACTCAAAGCATCAGCAACAACATTTTCCTTACCCGGATGTTAATCAATCACAAGGTTATAGTCTTTTAGCAGTTCTAACCATCTTCTCTATCGTAAATTCAAATCTTTCTGTCTCATCAGATATTTCAAACTCTTATGATCAAAATATACATGACATTTCTCACGAAATAGATAGTGACGCCAAATTTTCAAAGCAAACACATCGCAACTAACTTAAGGTCGTGCGTCAGATAGTTCTTTTCATGTGACTTCAGTTGTCTAGAAGCATAAGCTATGACTTTACCTTCTTGCATCAAAACACATCCCAGACCGATCAACGAAGCATCACTGTAAATCACAAATTCTTTACCCGATTCGGGTTGTACCAATATCGGAGCTTCAGTCAACAAAGTTTTCAACTGATCTAAGCTGTTCTGACACTTTTCTGGCCACTCAAATTTAACATCTTTTTGAAGCAGTTTCGTTAACGGAGTTGCAATCATAGAAAAGCCTTTTACGAACCTTCTATAATAACCGACAAGTTGCAAAAAAATTGCAGACTTCAGAGACATTCCTCAGAGGTTTTCAATCTAGAATAGCTGAAATCTTGCTCGTATCAACTCGGATACCAGATGCTGATAAAATATAACCCAGAAAACTGACCTCTCGTAACTAGAATTCACATTTACTGAACTTTCGCATACAATTACTTATCACGCAAAGTCTGTAGCACTATTCTCAAATGCTCGGCATGTTTGGTTTCATCATGAGTGTAAATCAATAAGTCATCAATGAATATAACAACAAATTGATCTAAATATGGCCTGAAAATTCTATTCATCAAATCTATAAAGATAGCAGGCACATTAGTCAATCCGAAAGGCATAACTAAGAATTCATAACGGCCGTACTTCGTTTAGAAAGTAGTTTTCAAAATGTTTGAGTCTTTCACTCGCATCTGGTAATAGCCTGATCTCAAATCTATCTTCAAAAACACAATAGTTCCTTTCAACTGATCAAACAAATCATCAATTTAGAGCAAAGGATACTTATTCTTGATAGTCACTTTTTTCAACTGACGATAATCTATACACATTCTCATCGTAGCGTATTTCTTTTTCACAAACAGAAACGGAGCACCCCAAGGTGAGAAACTCGGTCTAGCAACCCCTCTATCGATCAACTCTTGCAACTGAGACTTTAATTCTTTTAATTCAGTCGGAGCCATTCTATACGGATTTATCAAAATCGGAGTAGTTCCAGGCACTAATTCAATGCCAAATTCAACTTATTGTATCGAAGGTAATCCTGGAAGTTCCTCAGGAAACACATCAGGGAACTCACATACAACAGGCACTGATTCAACTTTCTTTTTTGACACTTTTGAATCGATCACATAAGCAAAATAGGCTTACACCCTTTTCTCACTATACTTATAGCTTCCATTGAAGATATTACAGCAGGTAATCCATTCAAATCACTAGATTCAATTCAGGCTATTTTATCATTCTTGTATATCAACTCAATAGTTTTCTGTTTGCAGTTCACAACAGTATGATCCAAAGTTAACCAATCCATACCCAAAATTATATCAAACTCATCAAAGGGCAATAACATCATATCATCCGAAAAATAAATGTCTCGAAACATTAACGGACAATTCTTGTAGACTTTATCAACCAAAACACATCTGCCTAAGGGGTTCGAAACTCTAATTACAAATTCAGTAGACTCTACAGGAAAAGTCTAAATGTTCACCAAATTTATGCATATATACGAATGTGTTGATCCAGGGTCTATCAAAGCAATCACAGAAGTATCATAAAGAGTAAATGTACTCGTAATCACATCTGGCAATAAAGCTTCCTCACAGACTCGGATAGCATAGGCTCTAGCAGGTGCACGAGCCTCGGATCTAATAGCTGTGTCTTTTGTTTCTCTCTGACTGCCACTTATATTTCCTGTATTTCTGGAGGTCTACCACGAGATGTATTGCCACTTGGCCTCGGATTTTGCATAATTTCTTGCTGACAGATTCAGGGCAATCGTGGATAAAATGGTCTAATGATCTACATCTAAAACAAGCCCGATTATATAGTCTACAATTACCAGGATGTCTTTTACCACAATGCTTGCACTCAGAGTGATCAGATTTAGCATTTCCAACACTGGCAATAGATGTAGCTGGAGCTTTGAAGTTCGAATACGATCTAGCGCGATCTCTATTTGAATGTCCAACATTAGCTTTTGAACAGCTATTATCATTTCTAAACTTCTTTGATGCAGATTCAAATGACTTGCCCAATAATCCCTTTTGCACTTCTCTAGCTTTAGAATCAGCTTTTCTTTTCTCTTTTCTGAGATCTTCAGATTTACATGCTCATCCAACAAGCACAACGAATTCTTTGATCTCAAGAATCTTGACTAGCAAACGGATATCTTCGTTCAAGCCATCCTCAAATCTTTTACACATCGCCTCTGTAGATACACATTCTCGAGTGTACTGACTCAATCTTACAAATTCCCGCTCATATTTCGTAACAGACATACGACCTTGTTTAAGCTCAAGAAACTCTTTACACTTTTGGTCAATAAATCTCTGACTAATGTATTTCTTTCGGAATTCAGCTTGGAAGAAATCCCAAGTGACTCGCTCACTCGAAACTACCAATATAAATGAAACAACACATTTTATGCATTCTTCAAGATTCAAAGATAATTCATCGAACACTCGTATCGTGTTCTCTGACCAGAACTCGGCTCTTTTAGCATCATCGTTCATTGCAGCTCAAAACTCTTCGGCCCCATATTTTCTAATCTTACCTACCGGAGGCTTACTTAACTGAATTGGATTCACTTGTGGCATAGCAAGGGTTTGTGAAGGATTTACCGGGGGTGGAGGTTGTTGTACAGCCGGATTGGTTCTAATGTATTGGCTAAACCAATCGTTCATCGTTTGATAGAAGGCTTGTCTAGCCTCACCATCATGTCTTCGTATCCAGTCTAGAATCGAATGGCACCGTCCCTTGCCCAGGAGCAGGCGCATTGCTTTCGACATTGTTCGCTACGGCTCGTTCGGGATCCATTTGCTATATAAAAGCACAGTTTCAATGTTAGGATTCATCACACTATTGCAGTTCATAAATATGGAATGTATAGCTAGACTTACAAACGCTATTGTAGTTCTAGAACCAACTAAACCATAGCTCTGATACCAATAAAATGTAACACCCCTAACCCGTAACGATCGTCGGAATAGGTTAAGAGGCATTACCGGACTTGGAACTCAATTCAGAATAATCATATATCAAATATCAGCTAATTTCAATAAATATAAGTCATTCTTATTCAATATGAACTTAAATCAAGCATACAAAGCCTAAATCATGCATTCGGGACCAAATCGGTAGCATATGGAAGTTTAAGAAACATAGAAAAATTTTAACTTTTCAAATGTCACGCGCCTGTATGAATAGGCCGTGTGCCTCACACAAACACATATTCATTCACTTTCATATCCAATCTAATTTCGTATTCCATAATGCTCGATCTATATAAATTCAAATTTAACTCATTCACTTTCATATTCATTCAAATCAATTCACAAACACATATTGAGGGTAATTTGCAAACTAGCCCTCACATTTTCACATTTTGACACTTTAGTCCCTAATTCACAAAATCACAAAATATACATAATTTGCATGTACTCATGCTTGACCGAATATTCATAGTACTCATTCAAATCCATAGATTTCATTTATTTCACATTTTAGTCCCTCAATTTACAAATTTCACAATTTAGCCCATTTTACTCAAATTCATCAAAAACTCGAAGATAAAACATGTTAACCCAAAACATATCTTCCATTCATCAACAACTAACTTCATAAAACTCATAGTTTCATCAGTGGCATATTTCAAAATCATCAAAAAATCAGAAATTGAGACATGGACTTGATAGTATTCAAAGCAACGATCACACAAATGTAAAAATTATCGAAAACCAATCAAAACACATACCTCAATTACCAAAATAGGTAGCCGAACCCTAGCAAGTTTATTTCTTTCTTTTTTTTTTATTTTGTGAATTTCGACAATGGTGATGAATATATCACCTAATTCATGTTTTTCTTTTATTAATAATAACTATAATAACAATTTTCCTATTTTTCCATTTTATAAACCATTATAAATTCACATATATTAATGCCATTAGTGTCCATTATACATATAAGTGGCAAAATAACCACATAAGGACCTCTCATTATCAATGACAAATCAAATAGACACTTTTAAAGTATAACAGGGGACTTTTACATTTTATGCGATTAGGTCATTTTATCGAATTAAGCACACAAATGATCGAATTTTCATATGAAACTTCACACATGTAAATTCACATATCATAAACACAGAAAATAATATTAAAATTTTTTTTGACTCAAATTTGTGGTCCCGAAACCACTATTACGACTAGGGTCTAAACCGGACTGTTACATTACTGGTTGGAGAATTTGTATTAATTACAAAAAGTTGAATAAAGCCACTCAGAAGGACCATTTTCTGTTGCCTTTTATGGATCAAATGTTAGATCGTCTGGCAGGTAATGAGTTCTATTGTTTTTTAGATGGCTATTGAAGATATAACCAAATAGTTGTAGCTTTGGAGGACCAACATAAAACAACCTTTACTTGTCCATACGGTACATTTGCTTTTAGGTGAATGCCTTTTGGTTTATGCAATGCACCTGCAACATTTCAACGATGCATGATGGCAATAGTCACTGATATGGTTGAAAATTTTGTTGAGGTTTTCATGGATGATTTTTCTGTTTTTAGTACCACTTATGATATTTGTTTGAGTAATTTGACTAAGGTACTGAAGAGATGCGAAGAGACGAATCTTGTCATTAACTGGGAAAAATGCCATTTTATGGTTAAGGAAGGGATTGTCTTAGGGCATAAAATCTCAAAGGGAGGAATTGAAGTAAATCAAGCAAAGATGGATGTAATTCAAAGATTACCAGCCCCAATTAATGTGAAAGAAGTCATAAGTTTCTTAGGCCATGCCGGTTTTTATTGAAGGCTTATCAAAGATTTCTCGAAAATTTCTAAACCATTGTGTTTGTTGTTAGAGAAAGATACATCATTTGATTTCAACAAAGCATGTTTGGAAGCTTTTGATGATCTAAAAAAATGGTTAATCTCAACCCCAATAATCTTTACACCGATGCGATGCAAGTAATTATGCCGTTGGAGCTGTGATTAGTCAAAGAAAAAGTGTTTCACCCTATTTACTATGCAAGTAGAACTTTGATGGGAGCCCAACTCAATTATACAGTAACTGAAAAGGAACTCTTTGCTATAGTTTTTGCTTTTAACAAAGCTCATATCTTATATGTAACACCCCGTACCCGAGACCGTTGCCGGAGTCGAACACAAGGTGTTAACGGACTTAGTTCATTTATTAACACAGTTCATTTTAAAATTTCCAGACAAGCTGGCCAACTGCATCACAGTCACTTTAAAAATCATATCTCGAGTTCCAAAACTTGAAAACTGATTCCGTAAATTTTTCCTAAAACTACACTCATATGTCCATCTACAAATGTTTTTCTAGAATTTTTGGTCACGCCAATTAGTACAGTTTATTAGTTAAAGTCTCCCCTATTTCAGGGTTCGACTACTCTGATCTTCATACATTACGACTTAGATATCTCCCTGTACAGAACTTCAATACTTATGTCGTTTGTTTCTAATGAAACTAGACTCAAAAATGAATCTATACATATAAATAGAGGTGATCATGGGCGGGCGGGCCGGGTTCGGCCGGGCGGGCCGGGTTCGGCCGAGCCCAAGTAAAATTTTAGGCTGTCTACTAGGCCCGGCTCTGCCTACCAAATATGGGCCTAAAATTTTACCCAAGCCCGCCCGAAATAAAATTACTAAGCCCGAGTCTGCCCTACCCGACCCATATTAATTTTTTTTTCTTATTTTATTAAATAAAAAATTTAAAAATATAATAAATCAAATATATTTAAAACATAAAATAAATATTAAAACAAATAAAAATAATACTAAAACAATTCTTAAAACAATACACAAATTAACAATATAATAAAAATAGTTATATTAAAAATTTAAAATAATTAAAAATAAAAACAAAAATATATTAATATATAATTGGTAGGGTAAAACCTCGCCAAAAACTCTTACTACGAGGTCTGCCCGCTTTTTAAACAGGCCTCGTTTTTTGCCCAAGCCCATTTTTCGCCTATATTTTACCCAAACCCTCCCATTTTTCTAAGGCCTTGGTAGGCAGGCACCAAACCATGATCACTCTACATATAAAGCATGACTTCTAATTATCTCGGTTGATTTATGGTAAATTTTCAAAATCGAGCAGGGATCCAGAAAATGCTCGCCCTGCTTCACTAAAACTTAAACATCTCATTAAATGCGGTGATATGTCGTTTCATTTTTTTCATATGAAAATAGACTCATCAAGATTAGATTACATAATTTATTCACTATTGAATTCCATTCATACTATTTTTAGTGATTTTTCCAACTTACGCCATCGTCATTGTCAAGATCTATTTTAAGGTAAATTTTACCTATTTCATAATTTTCCATGAATCAAATAGCAAATAGACATACATTATTATCAAGGGTAATCCCGATTAGCCATGACGACGTAGCACCAATAGGACCATGATTGGCCATTCCAATGGCTAGTCATTACTAAACATTTCCACACCACTTAATAACCATATCACAAGACCATAATGTTATACTTCGAAATATACGAGCCATTTTCGCATGGCTATACGAATACACATTACCAAAGGGTACTTAATTAACAACAAGGGTCAGCCCTATACATGCCATTTTCAAAATTGAACTAAAAGAGTACCAAAAAGTGGCTTAGATAGTGTGGATGACTTCGACTTTGACACTCCCGAGTCCGATAGCTGACGAACAAAATCTCGGATACTTGGTACAGTTGCGGAGTGGCTACTCGATTACTTTCTCTTTTCCCTTATCTGAAATTGCCCCCCTATGCTCTTGAGCTCTTCCTAAACATCAACCAAGCTGAACATGAAACAAGAGAATTCTTTTCTTCTCCCACCCTCAAGTCACGGCAAAGGAGGAAAAAGGATGAGACAACTTTTGTTTTTTCCTCCCACTCACCTCATGTTCTATTATTCTTAATTCATTATTTTATTTTGTAACATAAAATTATTAGCACAAAATAATTATAATATGCTTTAGTCCATAACATGGCCGGCCACCATCTAGAATTTGGCCAATTTGACATGCAAGTACAAGCATTTTCTAACATGCATCAATAGGCCACTTTAACATTTGCCTAGCACATTTCTAAATTTTCTCACACAAGTCCTATTTAATAAAATTCACTTACAATTAACAAAATTCAAACACGAAATTTTCACACATGCATGTATTGTAACATCCTGATTTTCGGGTTTATTCGCGATTTTCAATATTTTGTAAAGATTTTTAAAATTTTGTATTTGGATGTGGAATTAGTATTTTGAGTAGGTAAATGGGCTTATAGAAGGCCCATGAGTTGGCCAAAACCCAGTTGAATTTTTGGAATTTTAGACTTAGGAGTTAGGGGTTCTGGCTAAGTGGCCTTAAGTGGAGTGATGGGTAAATTGCATCACAAAAAGAGCCTTGGTTAAGTGGCAAGGGTGACGCCACTAGGCTCCTAGAAAAGTGGCGCGTGGAGCTTTGGGAAGGCAAGGGATCGATTCCCTGTGTTGGCAAATAGATGCATTTATTTTTTTAGTGCGGAGGGTAAGTGTTGGAGTTCGGTGGATTCGCTAAAAGAGAGTTGGATCGGTTTAAATGCTTGGATTAAGGAGGGATAAGGGAGAGATTTAAGGGATTTGGATGAGGCTAGAGTTGGTCAATTATGGGAATTGAAGAGGGAAAAATCGGGGGGGCTATGTTGTTAGTATTTCGCACTTAGGGTATTGAGTGGTGCCGCTTTTTCTTCGCTTTAACACCTTAGGGTTGTTTTTCCTCTCTTTTTCCTCTCTAGCCAAACTACCACCTCCCTATTCCTCTTCTTCTATTTTTTCTTTCTTCTTCTTCAAAACTATTCATCATACCGCTATTCATCAATACTTTTGCCAAATCCATAAAAGCCGAAATCCTGTGATCATTGCTTGTGCCGATTTCTTCAAAGCCAGGTTCTCCTATGTTCTTTTGTTTTTATTAATTTGCAATTATCTTTTCTTAATCCTAGATCTCTGACCGCAATTCTACTTCAAGGTTGTAGCCCCACATTATCATCTTCTTCATCACACAAAAGTCGAAAAACCATAGATTTGGGGGCTTATAGCGAAACTTCAAGACTTTGGGGAATCGAGTTCTCCGTCGCTTGATAGATAAATCTACACTAGATTGCGTGGAAATCAAGTGGGAGTAAGGGGTAAGTACGTATCATCTCGATCTGTTCTTATTTTGCAAAGTTAAGAAAAGTCAAGTCCCTAAAATTAGGAGGCTATCGATTTGGGCATATGGCTCTAAGAGTCTTTAATCGATGTTTTCTTTCGGTGACTAGAGTCTTCTTAAGCGTTGAATCTAAGGCGTGGTTCATTGGAGCAATCGGATTCGAGCTAACTATCGATTTTGGCAAAAGGTAAGGTTTCAAAGGTTTTAGGGATATGGTTCGATCATGGATAAGTAAGTTTTGGGGTTTAGTGATTATGGTTTGTAAATAAGAACTGTGCTAATAAATTGTAGGACATCGAAGGGATCTCGTAAGCGCTCGTCATGAATCGGTGTGTACCAACACCCTTTCTTAGTTCAATTAAGAAAGCCGAAATGTCAAATTCGCATTTCATGGTCATGTAAGTATGTGAATGCTCTCAAGTCATAGAGGAATTGTTAGATCTGGCACCGCAAGGTGGTAAGCACGTTCGCGTGATGCTTTAGCGTATTTCGAAAAAAGGGGCTTGATGGGCCAAAATTGGGCCCAATGGGCTTACGGACCAATATGGGTAAGAGATGGGCAAATTAGCCTGTTAGGTAGATGGTGGAATCAAATTGCATAAAACTGATAAAAATTACTGAATTAGCTTGTGCAATAGCGTAGATCACGAAATTACCCCTAAAGAGCAAAATTATTGAAATTACCCCTAAAGAGCAAAATTACCGATATACCCCTAGGGTTTTAAATTGGCTGAACTGCATGATTGATCAATGTTGTATTTTACATGATATGCTTTTATTAATATCTCATTGCATGGGGTTGGGGTATTAATGGAGGAAGTATCGAAAGTGGTTCATCCACGATCGGAGGCTTTGCCTCAATCGACGAATTTGAGTGCTTTTGTCGCAACTGTGTGTGTGTAATTTGGGTGGGTTGAGATATTCCCACATGGTGTGTAGGGCTGGCAGGGGCAAGTAGCGGTTGGTGGGTTGAGTAGTCTCCCAGATGGGCTTGCATTCATTATTTCATGATACTCATGTTATCGAATCGGGCCTATGGGCCACATCGTTATGTAAAAGGGCTAAGGCCTTGCTATCAGATTCGAAAAGGGCTTCACCCATCACTGTAATCGTTATCTGAATAGGGCTTAGGCCCAATGGGCTCGAGTGAATTGGGCTTTGGATGGGTTTCAGATACACCGAGTTTTCCAAACTCACCCCTTCCTCTTCCTCCTTGCGGTGAGCCCTAGTTGGTGGACTTGGAGTCAAGGGATTCGAATGGCCATGAAGATGGATTGCCAATTTTAAATAAGTTTAGCATTTAATTTGGATTATTTTATTTTTATTATGTTTAAAGTTGTAATAAGGCCGCTCTTTTTAATTATTTTTATTTTGGGGATTATTAAACTGGTTAGCACTAGGGTTCGTTTTATAAAAACTACTTGATTTTTAAAAGATCACGATGACGCGCAAAGTTTCCGCAAAGAAAATGTTTTTCCAAGGAAATAAATATTTTAAACAAACGTTTTCAACTTAAACATTTTCTTAAGACGGACATAATCAAATGATTTTCTCAAAATTATACGAGATGTTAGAGTGTGGCAATGGTGGTGTGCATGTCTAGGATTGGATCCGGAAGAGCTTGGTACTTAAGCAAACAACGGACTCACCTCCTCTTTTCCCGGTTTCCTACCGGTGCATGACTTCTATTCACTTTAACCTACCTTTAAAAGTGTCTTTACAACACCAACTCACTTTTCCAAACTAAGTAATACTGGAATGTTTTGAACGCATCAATGTGGCGCATCGATCCGGTCATAACGCCCAGTTTGGGTTTGGGGTGTTACATTTAGTGGTATCGAGCTGGTTGCAACAACTCGGTACGTGGATCGGTCCAAAATCTTTTCAAAAACTTGGGCCTAAGAAGGGTATTTTTAGAAATGGTAAGTTTTTGAAGATGTTCAAGTTTTTTTTTTCTATTTGTTAAACGGGTTAAATCAATAGTTTTAAAATAAAAGTGTTTTCAAATAAAATCTTTTATTTTCGGTCAACAAAAACATGGTATTTGAAATTTTAAATAGATGATAAATGAGTGGCACATCAATCCCCTACACCAAGTCTGTAAGTATTTTTCTACTCTATATATATACTTTGTCTTGCATCAAATAATACTGTAGATAGTCTTGAGCCTTAGAGATAGAGCTATTGATGATGTAGTATTAGGACTACAAGATCGGAACCATAGCTAAATTATGATTGCGCTAAATAACTTTAAAACTTTATCTGCTCATAAGACATTCGGTATTAAAGTGAAACCAAGAAACTAATGTCATAAAATTCGAATCGATAAATCGTTATGAGTACAAGGGCTACTCGAGGAAGAGGCCGTGGTCGAGGCCGAGGTAGCACTCAAGCTGGATCGGCGTCATCTGAACACGCGCCACCGGCGGGTACGCCCACCACCGATTAATGAAAATGGGCCGTATGATCGGGCCGCAGGGATGACGCTTTGTCTCGTGCCATGTTGAGGGTTTTGGAAAGGTGGTAGGAGCTAACGTCAGCCCATGAATAGGGGTCCATTTCGAACGACTTGACCAACTGAGCCGAGATTTTTAGGGCGATCTCGAGTGGCCCCAAATGTGGTAATCTTGGTTGGAAGCCACAGAGCGGATCATGGACGACCCGGACTACTCAGAGAGTAGAAGTTGAAAGGGCGATGTCGTTCTTTGCGGGATGAAGTGTATCGATGGTGGATTATTGTGAGAGAAGGTACCCACCGAGAGGGTAACATGGGAGCTGTTCAAATGCAGGACCTTTAAGGCGAAATATGTTGGAGCTAGCTATGTAGATGCACGCAAAGGAGTTCTTGAATCGACTCGGAAATAAGACCATTGCTGAATATGAGGCGGAGTTTCTACGATTGAGTCGGTATGCTAATGGCATCGCTTCCACTTGAATATGAGCGCAGCGTCACGCTTTGAGGATGGCCTTAGAGATGAGTTAAGGGTGCTCATAGCTCCAGAGGGAGCGAGATTTCACAGACTGTAGAGAAGGCTAAGATAGCCGAGGAAGTGAAGCAAACCGAATGGAGGAATCGTGATAAGGACCGGAATCGGTTCAGAGGGATGCTGGACCAATGGGTGCGATGAAGTCGAAATGTTAAGAGAGCTAGGATGGGGAACCGGTTCGGCGCAGCCCGGTGAACACAGTAGACCGCAAGCTTGTGGAGATTGCGGCGAGAATGCATCAAGGAGAGTCTTGGAAGCGTTAAGGGCTTGTTTTCGTTGTGGTCTAAGGAGCATAGGATTAAGGATTGTCCTAGGAGGGCCACTCCACTCAAGTGGTCGAACAAGGGGCCGAGCGAAGCTCAACTCGTGAGGATGGACCACCGCGCCAAGAGGTCGTGGACAAGGTCGCGGAGGTAATGGCCGTGGACGTGGGACACCCTATAGGGGTATTGGTAACGCAGATGCTCGTTAGCCGCCTTTGGTGTATGCTACTGTCATGCATGAGGAGGGTGACGCCTTTTGATGTCATAACTGCTACGTTTTTTATCTATGGTGTACCTTATACTGCTCTGATTGATGTGGGATCAACCCATTCGTATGTGGCATATAACATTTCTGGGGCACTGGGCGTGCACTTCGAGGAGACTGTATGTGGGGTGTCTGTGATAAGTCCTTTAGGTCATTCGGTTAAGGTAGAGAAACTCTTCAAGGAGGTGCCTCTGGAGATTCAAGGCAAGGTTTTCTGTGGGGATTTGATGGAGTTACCGTTTGAAGAATTCGATCTAATCCTAGGGATGGATTGGTTGACCAAGCATAAGGCAACTTTGGATTGTGCAGCTAAGAGGATGGTGTTAAGAATCACAATGATGAAGAGGTTATGATCATTAGAGAACGAAGGATTACTTATCCAATGTAGTATCGGCGTTGAGGGTCGAGAAACCGATGCGCAAGGGATGCGAGGCATATCCGCTTTGGTAAGTCAAGTGGCCGAGGATCTGACCGTGGAGACCATCGAATCGTTAGGGAATTCGGATGTTTTCCGGAAGAGCTTCTGGATTACCTCCCAATCGGAAGTTGAGTTTGGAATCGATTTGTTACTGGGACAGCTCCGGTCTCTATTGCACCCTATAGGATGGCAATCAAGGAGTTGGTGGAATCAAGGCTCAAATTCAAGAGCTATTAGATAGAGGCTTCATTAGGCCTAGTGTGTCTCCTTGGGGAGCACCGTCTGTTTGTAAAGACGAAGGACGGACGATGCGCATGTGATCGATTATCGCCATTGAACAAACCGACGATTAAGAATAAGTATCCACTACCAAGGATTGATGACTGCTCGATCAATTTAGGGAAGCTTCAGATTCTCCAAAATCGATCTTCGCTCGGATACCATCGCCTAAGGGTAAAAGAAGGGATATTCATAAGACACATTTCAACTCGATATGGACATTATGAGTTTGTGGTCATGCCGTTTGGGCTAACGAACGCACTGCAGCTTTTATGGATCGATGAATCGAGTATTCCAACCTTACTTGGATCGGTTTGTAGTCGCCTTTATCGACGATATCTTGGTATACTCAAACGCGGAGGCGAAGCATGATGAGCATCTCCATATTGTGCTGCAAGTGTTAAGGAGAAGGAGCTCTATGCGAAATTTAGCAAGTGTGAATTCTGGTTGAAAGAGGTAACCTTCCTAGGGCATGTGGTCTCTGCCGAGGGGATTAAGGTGGATCCTCGTAAAATTGAAGCTATTCTGGAATGGAAGCCACCTAGGTCAGTATCAGAAATTCGGAGTTTCTTAGGGTTGGCAGGTTACTACAGAAGGTTTGTGGAGGGTTTCTCGGTGATGGCGGCGCCCTTGACAAAACTCATAAGGAAAGGAGTACCATTTGTCTGGACCGAGAAACAGCAAAAAGCTTTTGATCGGTTGAAAAAGGTATTAACCGAAGCGCCAGTGTTGATTCAACCGGTGTCTGGGAAGGACTTCACCGTATATAGCGATGCGTCGCATGTGGGGTTAGGTTGCGTACTGATGCAAGAGGGCAAGGTGGTCGCTTATGCATCACGACAGCTTAAGGCTCATGAGGTGAATTACCCTACGCATGATTTGGAGCTAGCAATGTGTTTTTGCTTTAAAAATTTGGAGACATTACTTATATGGGGAGAAGTGCATCATATACACGATCATAAGAGCTTAAAGTATTTGTTGACTCGTAGGAGTTGAACCTTAGGCAACGAAGGTGGGTGGAGTTGCTTAAAGAGTACGACTGTTCGATAGAGTACCACCGTGAAAGGCTAATGTGGTGGCGGATGCATTGAGTCGAAGGGTTGTTACGGATTTTAGAGCCTTGTTCGCACGATTAAGTCTATTCGATGATGGAAGCTTGTTGGCGTAAGCGCAAGTAAGGCCTACTTGGACCGAATGATTAAGGAAAACAGCTTAAAGGACGATTCATTAGCTCTTCTGTTCCAAAGCAAGTTAAGAGTGGTGAGAACGAGGATTTTGGGTTGAACAAAGGAAGGAGTTCGTGTTTTCGTGGAAGGGTTTGTATTCCAAAGGATCCCGAATTGAGGCGCTTAATTCTAAAAGAGGCTTATGGTGGACTCTGTGCCATGCATCCCGGAGGGAATAAGTTATACCGAGACTTGCGAGAGGTGTACTTGTGGTCTTGATTAAAACGAGAGGTGACCGAATTTGTTGGGAAATGTCCGACGTGCAAGAAGTGTTAAGGTTGAGCACCAACCGCCGCCGGGATTACTACAACCAAAGTGAAAATTCCACTATGGAAGTGGGAAAGAGTAACAATGGACTTTGTGAGTGGGTTACCTTTGACACCCACCAAGAAAGATTCGGTGTGGGTAGTTGTGGATAGGTTAACAAAATCGCTCATTTCATACCTGCTCGCACCGACTACTCACTACAAAAGTTGGCTAAGCTATATGTGGCGGAGGTAGTGCGATTGCATGGGGTGCCGTGTCAATAATCTCGATCGAGACCCTAGGTTTACGCCTCGGTTTTGGCGGAAGTTGCAAGAAGCGTTGGGAACACGATTGATTTTAGCACCGCTTTTCACCCACGCATGATGGACAATGTAAAGGGTTATTCGTGTTCGGAAGATATGTTGAGAGGTTGTATCATCGATTTTGTGGAAGTTGGGAGGACTACTTACCATTGGCGGAGTTTATGTATAATAACAACTATCAAGAAAGTATTCAGATGGCACCATATGAAGCGCTTTATGGGCGAAGATGTCGACGCCGACGTGTTGGACGAGTTGGGTGAACGACGAGTGCTTGACCGGAATTGGTGGCGGATAATCGAAAGTAAGGTTAAGTCGATAAGGGTCGGTTAAAGGAGGCGTCCGATAGATGTAAGTCGTATGCGGATTTGAAGCGCAAAGAGATTGAGTTCATTGTGGGGATATGGTTTTCTTGAAGGTATCCCTTGGAAGAAAATTTTGAGATTTGGTAAGAAGGGTAAGTCGAGCCCACGGTTTATTGGGCCTTACCGAGTTGTTAAGCGGGTTAGACCAAAGGCTTATCAGCTAGAGTTGCCACTGTAATCGCATCGTATCCACGACGCTTTTCATGTATCCATGTTGAGGCGGTATCGATCCGACCCAACTCATATCATACCGATTCTTTGAAATTGAAGTACAACCAGATTTAACCTTCAAGAGGAACTCGCAAATACTTGATCGTGACGTCAAGATGTTGAGAAGGAAATCAATTCCATTAGTGAAATTACTTTGGAGAAACCATGGCAAGGAGGAAGCTACCTGGGAGACTGAGGAGTCTATGCAGCAACAATACCCTCAACTGTTCTGATAAGGTAAAATTTCGAGGTCGAAATTTCTTTAAGGAGGGTAGAGTTGTAACATCCTGATTTTCGGGTTTATTCGCGATTTTCAATATTTTGTAAAGATTTTTAAAATTTTGTATTTGGATGTGGAATTAGTATTTTGAGTAGGTAAATGGGCTTATAGAAGGCCCATGAGTTGGCCAAAACCCAGTTGAATTTTTGGAATTTTAGACTTAGGAGTTAGGGGTTCTGGCTAAGTGGCCTTAAGTGGAGTGATGGGTAAATTGCATCACAAAAAGAGCCTTGGTTAAGTGGCAAGGGTGACGCCACTAGACTCCTAGAAAAGTGGCGTGTGGAGCTTTGGGAAGGCAAGGGATCGATCTAGACTCCTAGAAAAGTGGCGTGTGGAGCTTTGGGAAGGCAAGGGATCGATTCCTGTGTTGGCAAATAGATACATTTATTTTTTTAGTGCGTGGAGGGTAAGTGTTGGAGTTCGTGGATTACGCTAAAAGAGAGTTGGATCGGTTTAAATGCCCGGATTAAGGAGGGATAAGGGAGAGATTTAAGGATTTGGATGAGGCTAGGAGTTGGTCAATTATGGAATTGAAGAGGGAAAATCGGCAGGGGCTATGTTGTTAGTATTTCACACTTAGGGTATTGAGTGGTGCCGTTTTCTTACCTTTAACACCTTAGGGTTGTTTTTCCTCTCTTTTTCCTCTCTAGCAAAACTACCACCTCCCTATTCCTCTTCTTCTATTTTTCTTTCTTCTTCTTCAAAACTATTCATCATACCGCTATTCATCAATACTTTTGCCGAATCCATAAAAGCCAAATCCTGTGATCATTGCTTGTGCCGATTTCTTCAAAGCCGTGTTCTCCTATGTTCTTTTGTTTTTATTAATTTGCAATTATCTTTTCTTAATCCTAGATCTCGACCGCAATTCTACTTCAAGGTTGTAGCCCCACATTATCATCTTCTTCATCACACAAAAGCCGAAAAACCATAGATTTGAGGGCTTATAGTCAAACTTCAAGACTTTGGGGAATCGAGTTCTACCGTCGCTTGATAGATAAATCTACACTAGATTGCGTGGAAATCAAGTGGGAGTAAGGGGTAAGTACGTATCATCTCGGATCTGTTTTATTTTGCAAAGTTAAGAAAACCCAAGTCCCTAAAATTAGGGAGGTCATCGATTTGGGCATATGGCTCTAAGAGTCTTTAATCGATGTTTTCTTTCGGTGACTAGAGTCTTCTTAAGCATTGAATCTAAGGCGTGGTTCATTGGAGAAATCGGATTCGAGCTAACTATCGATTTTGGCAAAAGGTAAGGTTTCAAAGGTTTTAGGGATATGGTTCGATCATGGATAAGTAAGTTTTGGGGTTTAGTGATTATGGTTTGTAAATAAGAACTGTGCTAATAAATTGTAGGACATCGAAAGGGATCTCGTAAGCGCCGTCATGAATCGTGTGTACCAACACCCTTTCTTAGTTCAATTCGGAAAAGCGAAATGCCAAATTCCGCATTTCATGGTCATGTAAGTATGTGAATGCTCTCAAGTCATAGAGGAATTGTTAGATCTGGCACCGCAAGGTGGTAAGCACGTTCGCGTGATGCTTTAGCGTATTTCGGAAAGGGGCTTGATGGGCCAAAATGGGCCCAATGGGCTTACTGGACCAATATGGGTAAGAGATGGGCAAATTAGCTCGTTAGGTAGATGGTGGAATCAAATTGCATAAAACCGATAAAATTATCTTGAATTAGCTTGTGCAAGATGGCGTAGATCATGAATTACCCTAAAGAGCAAAATTACCAAATTACCCTAAAGAGCAAAATTACCGATATACCCCTAGGGTTTTAAATTGGTGAACTGCATGATTGATCAATGTTGTATTTTACATGATATGCTTTTATTAATATCTGCTGCATGGGGTTGGGGTATTAATGGAGGAAATCTCGAAAGTGGTTCATCCACGATCGGAGGCTTTGCCTCAATCGACTGAATTTGAGTGCTGCTGTTTAAACTGTGGTGTGTAGGGTCGGGTGGGTTGAGATATTCCCACATGGTGTGTAGGGCTGGTGCAGGCGGTGTAGCGGTTGGTGGGTTGAGTAGTCTCCCGGATGGGCTTGCATTCATTATTTCGTTGATACTCATGTTATCGAACGGGCCTATGGGCCACACTGTTATGTAAAAGGGCTAAGGCCTTGCTATCAGATTCGAAAAGGGCTTCGCCCATCTGTGTATCGTTATCTGAATAGGGCTTAGGCCCAATGGGCTCGAGCTGAATTGGACTTTGGATGGGTTTCAGATACACCGAGTTTTCCAAACTCACCCCTTCCTCTTCCCTCCTTGCGGTGAGCCCTAGTTGGTGGACTTGAGTCAAGGGATTCAGAGTGGCCATGAAGATGGATTGCCAATTTTAAATAAGTTTAGCATTTAATTTGGATTATTTTATTTTTATTATGTTTAAAGTTGTAATAAGGCCGCTTTTTTAATTATTTTTATTTTGGGGATTATTAAACTGGTTAGCACTAGGGTTCGCTTTATAAAAACTACTTGATTTTTAAAAGATCACGATGACGCGCAAAGTTTCCATAAAGTAAATGTTTTTCCAAGGAAATAAATATTTTAAACAAACGTTTTCAACTTAAACATTTTCTTAAGATGTATATAATCAAACGATTTTCTCAAAATTATACAAGATGTTAGAGTGTGGCAATGGTGGTGTGCATGTCTAGGATTGGATCCGGAAGAGCTTGGTACTTAAGCGATCTGACGGACTCACCTCCTCTTTTTCCCGGTTTCCTACCGGTGCACGCTTCTATTCACTTTAACCTACCTTTAAAAGTGTCTTTACAACACCAACTCAATTTTTCCAAACTAAGTAATACGGAATGTTTTGAACGCATCAATGTGGCGCATCAGATCCGGTCATAACGTCCAGGCCGGGTTTGGGGTGTTACATGTATACATATAATAAGCATCAAATATGTCGGTTAATTATTTTTATGACTCGGTTTTGTGGTCCCGAACCCACTTTCCGACTAGGGTCACATTAGGGTTGTCACATTATAGGTACCAAAGTTATAGGATTTACTGACCATGCAGCCATTAAATACTTGCTCATGAATAAAGATGCAAAATCGAGGCTAATTGTTGGGTACTTTTACTCCAAGAATTTTACCTTGAGATCCAAGACAGAAAAGGTGTCGAAAATCAAGTAGCTGATCATCTGTCGAGGTTTGAACAAGACGAGGTAATTCGATCATGTGTGCCTATCAATGATAATTTCCTAGATGAACATTTATTTGAGGTAAGTTGAATTCATGAAATACCTTGGTTCGCTAATTTTTCCAATTATATTGCATGCGGAATAATTCCTCGAGAGATGACATACCAACGAAGGAAAAAATTCCTTCATGATAGTCGATATTATTTTTAGAAGGATTCATTTTTGTTTAAATAGTGTGCAGATAATATAATCCGAAAGTGTGTAGCTGCAAGTGAGATTGCTGAGATCTTGTATCATTTCCATTCATCTCCAAGTTTGGGACACTTTGGTGGTTCATGGATTGTAGCAAAGATTTTACAAGCAGGGTTCTTTTGGCCTACACTATAATAGCCTAATTTTGGAGCTAGTCAGAATAGTGGTTTTAGGACCACAAATCTGACAGATAAAACGTTATTTTTATTACATTTTTATGATCTACAGTTTCATAGAATTATTTCATGAAAATTTCGTTCGAAAATTTTGACATTTGGGCACTCAATTTAGTCAAAAGGACTAAACCATAAAAAGTGCAAAAGTTGAGTTCTACTTGTTAAAGGTATCCAATTACTATGAGATTTTAAATTAGAGGTACTTAGTTGGTAATTAGACCATTTGTTAAGTTAGTGGACAAAAATGGACATGGTGAGATAAAATTTTAAAGTTTGGCAAAAGGGTATTTTGGTCATTTGGTAAATAAAAGAATAAAAAGGGAAAATAAAGCCAAAATTGTGTCCATCTTCTTCAACCTTGGCCGAAATTTTCAAGCTCTCCATAGCTAGGGTTTTTTCATCTTTCAAGATTGATTATAAGTACATCCTAGCCCCGTTTTTAATGCTCTTTACATTTTTGAAGCCCTTGTAACCGAATTTATCTATTTCTACCATTATTTTGATGTAGGGTTCATGTTTAAAAATTTACCCATGTGTGATATGCATATATTTTGATGTAGGGTTCATGTTTAAAAATTTACCCATGTGTGATATTGTATGTTTAAGGTGTGATAAACAACTTTTACTAATTGATTTTTAGTGAAAATGCATAAAAAGGACTTGTTTGTAAAAGTTGCGAAAGTGGGTAGTAGAAATGTGATTTGATGAAAAATGTGGGTTGTTATGAACATGATTTTGGCTAGGCTTGGGTAACAAAGAAAATGGATACATTTCATTTTACGAGCCTAAAGACTAATTTGTAAACATGTCAAAGTTTAGGGGCAAAAATATAATTTTGCCATAAGTTGATTTTTGGACAGCATTGAGTAATGTGCTAATTAAATAAGTTAAATCACTATTATAGAACAAGAAAAATAAAGTTCAGACCTTGATCGGGGGAAAAACAAGGTTATTGACGATTAGGTCCATTTCCTACCATTTTGTACTGAGGTAAGTTTGTGTGTAAATAAAGGAAATGTTATACTTGTATTGTTATATGTTTTATTATACATGAATTGTATAAAAGATAATGTGGATACGTACGATGACGAAATGACAAGTGAGAAATACCATTTAAACCTTAGAAATAGTTTAGGATACAAGTGACATGTCACTAGGAAACCATGTGTTATGTGATATATGTGAATCCGGGTGCTGGTCATGTACGTCCTACCGGTGGCTATAGTCTGACATGTGTTGCGAATACCTGACAGCTTGTGTGAGCAAGCCCGTGATTAGCTCATGTGCGAGCCTTTTGTATTATGAGATATGAGGTACCATTGGCTACATATGTGGCACTAATGTGCAAGACTTTCCGTGTATTCGATAATATTCCAAGTGTTCAACGGGTAATCTGAAAAGTATGTCAAAGATGACAAAGTATGTGACTATGTTACGAGTTGGTACTGGTATGTATGTATAACTCATGAGTATGAACTTTGGTATGAGATGAACTCCTGGTAAGAATGCTAATAAGTAAGTTATGCCTAAGATAAATGATGATATTTATGTTAACTTCTGTCGAGTAGTTACATGATTAATGAATGATTTATGTTGCTTATTGTTTGCATGCAAACTTACTAAGCTTTAAAGCTTACTCCCCTTCTCCTTCCATTCCTTATAGTGTCGCCAAGCTAGCTCAGAGATCGAGGAATGCAGAGCTCGATTCACACTATCATACAATTGTTTTAGGTATACTTGATTTTAATATTTTGAGTTATGGCATGTATAGGGACTTGGTTATTTTGTTATGTGTCATAATTGATTTGGCCTAATGTGTTGGCCTATGTTGGTTGATAATTCATTTTGTAAATGGCCATATGAAATTGGCTAATATTGGTTTAAGTATATGCATATGATGATGCTTTTCATGGATCTGGAAATTTGTATGGTTTAAGTTGAATAGCATGTGATGGTTGGATGTGATAGATGATAATATGCGAATGATGTGTGGATGCCTTGTTTGTGGCTAATTTGGTTGTATGTATATGCTTGGATTGCTATTGCTTGTTGTGGTGTAGGTTGGTGCAAACAAGGGTGGCAAAATGACTTGGTAAATAGCCTTATTTTGTCTACACGGGTAGAGACATGGCTGTGTGATCTACACGACCTCAGGCATAAGAGTGTGCCCATGGCGTGTGAAGTCTGTACCTATTTTATGAAAAATTATGAAAATTAAATTGTCTACACAGCCTAAGCATAAGGGCGTGTGACTTGCCCGTGTAACCTCAATATGTTGATGATGTCATAAACAGTGAGTTACATGGGTTAGGGACATAGGTGTGTGGGACCACACGACCTACCCACACGGGCATGTCCCAAGCCACACGGGCATGTCCCAAGCCACACGAGCATGTGACCCTTGTTTTGATGAAAATTCTTTAAGTGTTTGGAAGTTTTCTAAAGTTTTCGATTTCGTCCCGAACCACTCCTAATGCATGTTTTCGGCCTCATAGGCTTATTTAAAGGACGATATGAATGATTTCAAAAAGTTTTAAATTTGAGTGGAAATTCATGTCTCGATTTTGAATGTTTGTTTAAGTTTAAGTCCGATAATGCTTTGTACCTGGTTTTGGTGTCGAACACGGGTAAGGGGTGTTACATACACTATTTAAAGATGCTTATGCTTATGTGAAAAATAGTGGTAAATTCCAAAGGACCGAAAGTATATCAAGGAGGAATGAGATGCCCTTGACAAACAATTTGGAGATTGAATTATTCGACGTGTGGGGCATTGAATTCTTAGGCCTGTTCCATTCTTCTTATGGGAAAAAATATATCTTAGTTGCTTGGACTATGTATCCAAGTGGATTGAAGCTGAAGCATACCCTACAAATGATGCTAAGGTAGTCATGTGATTCCTACATAAGCATGTGTTTACATGATTTGGGAACCAAGAGCTATTATTAGTGATTAAGATTCTCACTTTATGAATAAATGGCTTAAGTGGTTGCTTGACAAATATGATGTAAAGCACAAGATTGCTACTGCCTATCACCTCCTCGTCTAATGGGTAAGTTAAAAGAGTGAACCGTGAAATCCAAGGTATCCTCGAAAGGGTAGTATGCCCTAGCAGAAAAGATTGGTCTCAAAGGCTCACTGATGTATTATGGGCCTATTGAACAACATTTAATGTAACACTCCTAACTCGTATCCGTCACCAAAGTGAGGTTACGAGGCATTACTAAACGAAAGCACAATTTCGGATATTTCTTATCAATTCAAGTCATAATCATATATATATTTAACCACCGTATTACAAATGCAAATCATACATTCATTGCAATACGAGATTTAGATCACATCAATGCCTACAAATTAATTTAAATACCTAACTTTAAATTTACTATCATTCACCACATAGCTTAAATAAAACATAATCCAAACAATTTTAAAAAATTTACAGAACACATAGCTTAAATAAAACATAATCCAAACAATTTTAAAACATTTACGTAACATATAGCTTAAATAAAACATAATCCAAACAATTTTAAAACTTTTACGTAACATATAACACGTCAATAATTTCATTATTGAATATTAACCATATATTATTATTTTCAATTAAGTCTTACATATACACAAGTTATATATCAATTGAACTAAACTTCATTACACCCCTTCTCATTCATATTTGCGGCTTTAATGTGTTAGTCTATGTGAAATTCATATGTTTGCATATTAACCCAATTTAATAACAAGCATTCGGTTATAAGTAACCCATTTCATTTCTATGTCTACTTGGCTAACTTAATTCATTTATACATATTTAATAACTTACAAATATCTAACGTATTTATATTACCAAGCACATATACATATCAATCATATTATAAGCACATATATTTGTACATGTAAAACATGTAAAACCTCAACTAACATAACATCCGCAATATAAACACCTTATACACAAGTAAAGTATAAATAAAATTTCAACTAAAATAATATGGCCGAATATCTTATACACATGTTCTAGTATAAATTATAATGGTCATCAATTTATTGCAAGCATAAGTCATAATTTTTACTTAACAAACACATGGAAAACCCTAGCATAATTAACATCAAATATAAACATATAGCCGAACCACAAAGTACCTTTGCAAGCTATATATACTTAGATACTCCACTAAAATAACACAAGGATTTTGATCGACCATGACATACAGTATATTTATCAAAAAGACTTAAGCCATGATTCAACCCAAACCGAATTCAAACCTAAAAATAAAGCCATTTTCCAATACATAAAATACTTACCATGAATCAAACTATAATCAAGCATAATTGCATATATCAAAACCAATATTATAAAACATTATAACTAAGCACATTTAAAATCAAATTTAAACATAAATAGCAAGCCATTTTCGCATGGCTTTTAATACATAACCCAAATCAACACTTCAAAAATATGCTCCAGCCTATACATGCCATAATTTAAGTTTAGCTAATAAGGTACTAGAACAGTAGATAGTGTGATGAACTTGGCTGACAGCCCTTGAGCTCGTAGCTTGACTCCAAAATTTATAAAACAAAGTAACATAACACACAGAGTAAGCTATCACAGCTTAGTAAGTCATAAACAAATAATGAACGTAATATTATAATCAACTTGATTAAGCTAACCAAATTATATTATTATTATCAATGCTTAATCTTAAATCTACAAATGAGATAAAATAATACATTCCATGCACCATTATTATCTTAGCCGAATGTTCACCTAAACTACTCAATCAAAAGTCATTTAACTTCCAAGCCAAAATGTCACCATATAAACAAGCATACATATATATAATTGAATAAGCTCAAGAATCATAATATGAAATTTTGCACACATATTTCATATTCGGCTGAATATACACAGTCACACATATGCATATTCACATAGTTAAAAATCTCTTTAATAAAACTTGAGTTACTCATCTTCAAAGTCGAATTCACATACCATATTCTCACATAATCATTATTAGTTTCATACACAATTTGTAACATACCTAAAATAGCTTACTTACCTTATTTCCATAGATAACAGATTGTTTCATACCTGATCTTTCAGCTTATATTTCGTATTTATTCACAACTTATCGATGCCCAATGAATCATTCGAAATTGGGTAGGACACTCAGATAATCACACATATATCGTACAATGCCAACGTCCCAGACGTGGTTTTACATGTAATCATATATCGATGCCACTGTCCCAAACAGGGTCATACTCGCACACATATATCGGAATCCTATGTCATGACATATGTATCCTAACTATTCCTAAGGTTCATATGGGGCTTTCGGATGTCGTAACTCAGTCGAAGCGAATTTGGAAACATGGTAACCAAGCTTATTCACATTCGGCTTTAACATGTATAAAATCACATATTTCATTTCAGCATATATATATTATATTTAATTAGAATTAAGTACGTCTATTTTCTTATAAACTTACCTTGGAGAACAAAAAATTGGTACGGATCGACTAGTCGACAACTTTCGTTTTTCCCCAATCCAAACCTGATTTCTTTGGTTCTTCATCTAAACATATTCAAATTAAGCTCTTTCAAACATATTTTCATTCAATGTAGTCCAAAAACACATAAATTGGCAAATTACCATTTTACCCCTAACATTTACAATTTAGTCCTTATACCACAAAAACACAAAATATACAAAATTTCCCTATACTCATGCTGGGTCGTATTTTACCCATTACCATACAAGTCTATATATTTCATTTATTTTACATTTTAGTCCCTTAAATTATTATTTTTACAACTTAGTCTTAATTACTCAAAATCATCAAAAACTCCAATACAAAATATGTTAATCTAAAACATATCTTTCATATTTCATCATCAAACAACAAAAACCACAAGCTATCAACAATGACACAACTCAAAATATTCATCAAAATCAAAAATTAAAGCTTGGGTCTTGAATATTACTAAGCAACGATCTCAAAAACGTAAAAATTATCAAAAATCGAGCTAAAACTCACCTTAATTGAGCTTTACAAAGTGCCACACCCTAGCTTTTGTTGTTTCTTTTTCTTTTTTTTAGTTTCGGTGTAAGAACAAAAGAAATAAAATGAATATGTTAACTTAATTTTAGTTATTATATGTTTGTTAACTAAATTACCTTTTTAACCTTTATAATATAATATAAAATCATTGTTTCCTTGGCCATTACCGTCCGCTTACTCATTCAATGGGCTAATTGCAACATAAAGGCTTCCATTTATAAAGCCAAATGCAATTCGACCCTTTTTAAAATTAACCACCAAATTTTCATTTTATGCGATTAAGTCCTTTTATTAAATCGGACACTTAAACAACAAAATTAAATCACGAAAATTTCACAGACATAAATTCACACAAAATAAACATAGAAAATAATTTTTAAATATTTTTGACTCAGATTCGTGGTTCAAAACCACCATTCTAATTAGGGTCTAAATCGGGCTATTACATTTAAGACACCGTTAGGAATGACTCCTTATCGGTTAGTCTTTGGAAAGGCATGTGATTTGCCAGTAGAGTTGGAGAATAGAGCTCACTAGGCTTTGAAGCAGTTGAACTTTGATCTTATGCAAGCCGGTGAGAGAAGGATGTTACAACTTGATGAGTTGGAAGAGCTGAGGTTGTTTTCCTATGAGAATGCCAAAATGTGTAAAGAAAGATCAAAGAAATGGCATGATAGTCATATACACCCTCGCGAGTTTAAAGAAGGTCAGAAGGTTTTGTTGTTTAATTCAAGGTTGAAGTTATTTCTTAGGAAGCTTAAATCCCGATGGAAAGGACCCTATACTGTCTACTGAGTTTATCCTAATGGAGCTATTGAATTATACGACAATTACAGAGGTATGTTTAAAGTTAATGGTCAACGTCTCAAACATTATTGGGATGGTGAAGTTGAGCGAGTTGAATCTTCATTCAAATTAATAGACCCTTCATTCTTCATGAACTCGTTTTGTAAATAAATAAATAATTAGAACTTATTTTCTTAACTTATTATATTTAATTAATTTTGTCTAAGGATATTGGAACTTAAGCAGGACAGCTGTGATCCCTCCTACCTTTCCTAGGAATTAATTTAATGTAATTTGTTAAGAAGAAATTTTCTAATTAAGATTTAAAAATTTTTAAGTTTCATTTGTTTAAATTTTAAATTTTTATGTAATAAAAGGGGTCAAATTTGGCCCACGTACAAATCTTTTTTTTGAGTAAGTTCATATATAGAGTTTGAGTTTGAGGCCCAAGATAGCGAAAAGGAGAAAAAAATTCCACACTTTGCAGCCACTCCCATTACTTGCTGCCCAAGTAACCTTAATGTAGCTAAATTTTTGCTACATGTTGCCCTAATTTGTCCCTATATAAACCCCTCTCCATTCTACTAATTTTCATATCCTTCAAAAAAATTTGCTTCAACCCTAAAAAATCCCTAAATCTCCCTTTTGTGTCGTCAACCTCAAATCCCGAAAGAAACCCTAATTTTCTTATAACATCCCAATTTCGGGCGTAGTCAGAACGGTGGTTTTGTGACCACAAATTTAACGAGAAAAAAATTATTTTTTATTATATTTTTATGGTTTACAATTTCACAGAATGATTTTGTGAAATTTTTTTTAAAAACTTCTACGTTTGGGCACTCAATTTAGTCAAAAGGACTAAATTGTAAAAAGTGTCAAAACTTGAGTTCTAAAAGTTAGAGCTGTCTAATTGCTATGAAATTTTAAATTGGAGGTCCTTTAATGGTAATTATACCATTAGTTAACTTTTTGGACAAAAATGAACATGAAATAGGTGAAATAGAATATTTTTAAGTTAGGGGAATTTTGGTCATTTAGTAATTAAAATGAATTAAAAACAAAATAAAAGCCAAAATTTCTTGTCCATCTTCTTACTTGGCCAAATTTTATATGAAGAAACAATGGCTAGGTTTTTCCAAGCTTCCAAGCTCGATTGTAAGTTTGTTCTTGCCTAGTTTTTATGATTTTTACATTTTTGAAATCCTCGTAACAAGATCTACCTATTTCTACCATTTATTTGAGTTATGATGAAGGTCTAGGGTTTGACCCATGTTATAAATTTCTTAATTTTGATGTTTAATGGTAGATTATGCATGTTTATGGTTGGAGAAACAATTTTGCTAAGTGATTTTCAGTGAAAATGCTTAAAAGGACTAAATTGTAAAAGTTATAAAATATTTAGTAAAAGTGTGTTCTAGTGAAAATTTTGGGTTGTTATAGTTAAGAAAATGGTTCAGCTAGGCTTAAAGTACAAAGAAATTGAATAAATTTCATTTTACGAGCCTAGGGGCAAAAATGTACATATGAAAAAGTTTAGGGGAAAAAATGTAATTTTTCCATAAATAGATTTTTGGGTCACAATGAATAATGTGACTAATAAATAAGCTAAATGTGATGTTATAGATCAAAGAAAATGATGTTAGGACCTAGAACGGGGGAAAAACGAGTAATTGACGATTATGTCCCTTTTTTTCCATTTTTGTTGTCGAGTTAAGTTCATGTGTAAATAATGCAATAATATATCATGTTTTAATATTTTATTAATGTATGAGTCTCTATGATTAATTATTATGACAAGTGTATGAACGATGTTATAGTCTATGAGCATGACATTGTGAATGAGTTCGACGAATATGTGATATCGAGAAAAATCCCATTTGGATCTTGGGAATAATTTAGGATACAATGTGACATGTCACTAGGAAATATGTGATTATGACCTCATGAAATTATGTGTATATATGATTATGTGAATTCGGGCGGTAGTCTTATACGTTCTACCGGTGGCTGGGTAGCTCGGCAAGTGTTGCGGGTACATATTAGCTTGTATGAGTAGCCCGAGTAGTTATGTCCTGACTGTCAGCTTTGTGAGCAGACCTGTGATTAGCTTGAGAGTGAGGAATGTGTGATATGTGATATAAGGTAGCAAGTGGCTATGTATAAGGCACTATGTGCAAGCTTTCCTTGTATCCGATAGTATTCCAAGTGTTCAACGGGTAAATCAGTGAATTGTGTGACAAGTAAGTCAATGATGAGGAAATATGAGAATGTGCTACGAGTTAGTATAGGTATGTACTTATAACCCATGATTAAAGGTCTCGGTATACTATGAATTTGTGGTAAGAATGCATATGAGAAAGTTATGCTTGTGAAATATTGATAGTCATGTGACTAATAATCTACAATTAAGATAAATGGATGGATGATAAGATTTGAAAATAACCATGTGTTAGGCTTATGAGCCTAATTGAGTTGGTATATAGTACGATGTATATACTTAAGTTGTAATTCAATAGATATGTGATAGATTGTTAAGCTATATGTTGAAATTATGATTACTCGTAAATGATGTGCGTGTTATTAAGAAAATTGAAATAACTTGTTAATAATGTGATATGCTATAATGGGGAGATTTTGGTTGCTAGCCTAATGACAAGACAACATAATTAGTGTGTGTAAGATAAAAGAGTAAGCATTATGAATGAGTAAGTGGTAATCATGGAATTTAGTGCAAATTATAATAATAGTATCATCATGGATGGATAAAGTAAATAAATGCTAATAGTTGTGCTTATTTGCATATGAGCTTACTAAGCTTTGAAGCTTACCCCCTTTTCTTTCTCACCTCTCATCGGTTTATTCAGCTAGCTATCACACTATCGAGCTATCATGTTGGGTAAATGAATGCAAACCTTTGAGTCTATGGCATGTATTCGGACTTAGTCATTTTGTGTATGTGTCATTATGATATAGCCAAATGTATTGGCTTGTAATGAATAAGAATTTGATTTAGAATGTAGCCATATAAATTGGCTTATATTGGCTAATGGGTTGCAAGCATATTAATTACTCATATGCCTATGCCAATGTCATTTTGTGATGTGGTTTATAATGGTATGTTAATGAAAGTTAGTACAAGGGAATCATGAAAGAGTAAAATTAGCATTAAAACAGTTTTGGGCAGCAACAGTAGTACAAATTTGCAAACTCACCAAAAATTTTGGAAATCGAATTAGAGGTTGACTAAAATATGAAATTAAATCCTATTGAGTCTAGTTTTACTTAGAATAAATAGTGTAAGCAAAAGAATTTCATTTTATGAGATATTTGAATTTTTGTGAAACAAGGTCAGAATGATTTTGGGTTCCCCTATTTCAATTTTGGAAAATCATTATAAATTGCATAAACATAATTGGGGGTTTGAATTTATATTTTCGAATTCTAAATGAGTCTAATTTCAAGAGAAACAAATGGGAACATCATTTGAGTCCCGTACTAAGAGATAATTAATCTTTAGTGAAGAAAGGTCAAAATTGTCAAACATCATAACAGGGATGAATTTGAAGAATTTACTGTACTTATTGGCTTAACCATAAATTTTGAAAATTTTATGGTAGGAAGCTATTTGAGTCTAGCTTATGAAAAATCAAACGGATCTTAATTTAGAGTTTTTTAGCTCAAGATATAAATAATTTAGTGACTATGACTCAAGTGGACAACTTTTTTATGAACAGTAATAATTGTTTTGATACGTTTAAGCCTTGATTATGGTTGTGTTGATAGCTTAATTGTGCCATGTTAAGTTCCATTGAAAGTGTGTATATGATTTTTCAAATGAGGGTGGAAAATGACTTGGTAAATAGCCATTTCCTTAGCCACACGGGCAGAGACACGACCATGTGTCTCAGCCGTGAGAAGGACACGGCCCCGAGACACAGGCGTGTAACTTGCCCGTGTAACCCCAAATTGTTCATGACATCTCAAACAGAGAGTTACACGAGCTTAGTACATGGGCCACACGGGCGTGTGTATGACCACACGGCCTATCCACACGGGCATGTGACTCTCCAAAGTATGAAAATTTTGTAAGTGTAGTAAAAGTTCCAAAAGTTTTTGGTTTAGTTCCAAACCACTCCCAACATATGTTTTGGCCCTCGTAGGCCCATATAAGGGACGATATGTATGTGATTGGATGAATTTGGTTTGGACCAAATTTTATGGCCCGATTTGTATGAATGTTTATGTTTAAGTCAGGTAATGCCTCAAATCCTATCCCGAACGTTGGATACGGGTAAGAGGTGTTACATTTTATGGTATCAAAGCTATGGTTTAGTTGATTCTCAGACTAACATAGCGTATGTAAGTCTAGCTATACATATCGTATTACTACTCGTGATATTTTGTTATCTCTCGACTCTGACGAAATTGTTTTGTTAAGACAGAGATGACTTTCAACCAAGCTATTTTTCGATAATGCTGATAATGATATTGAAATAATTGAAATGTGCTTATGATGTGTCAAAATTTGGAAATGCATGAATAGAAGTTCAGGATATATATGTGTTAATGTACGAAAACAAGTTGAGAAATGTGAAAAGCGGAATGAAACGAAAGTTTATATGGTGATAAGCCCATCCATGTTTGTTTGGCATGCATATGATGTTATGTGCCCAACATATTTGATTAAGTGAATATGATAAGTAAATTTACTCAAATTAACAGAATGTGTGTTTATGTACACTTGTTTGAATAAGATAATCAAATTGGTTTGTGTAACATGACTATGTATGTTAATTAGCTTGAAGTGAATTATGTAATTGTGATGATATGATGTTGGTGATGAATGCTAAGTCATATGTGTGTACTTATGAGAGTCAAATTAAAGGCTTTACGACCTCACCCCCTTACCAGTGTTGCTTTATAGTGAAAATTCACGAGAATCATGTGGAATAAGTCTATAAATGATACGAAGTCATCTCGGTGATGTCTCGAGTCGTATTTTTTGCCCGATCGTGAATTTGAGTAAAGATAAGTTTGTTTCAGATTAATTGAAACAAAATAGAATAAATGGCTTCAAACAATGGTAGTAGGTAAAATAGGTAAAATAAATAATGGATAATTTGGCTAAGACTGAGAATGAACAACAATATTGGATTGTTGACCCGAGTCTCAAAATGGTTCTTAGATGATTTACGGTTGAAGAAAATAGCAAAGGAACTTGACCCGCTATCAAAAATGATAGGAACCAAAGGTATATGAATGCCACACTCGAAAGTGATAAGTACAATTAACAATAGAAAAGGAAATGACACCAAAAGCTATGCTCGATAAGTCAAGTTAGTCCTACGAGAACAAAGAGATTTTGAAATCTCACAAATATCAATTTTCATATATTTTGCAATAAAAGGTCCATCACAATGAGCTGATTACAAATATTTATAGGGCTTGATAAAGGCTAGCCAAATAGTCACAAGTATCAGCTTAAATGAGCTGTTAATGGCTGAAATAAAGCTTAATCAATAAGCACAACTCTTGGCAATTCAATAGACACAACTCTTGAATTCCTCTAAGCCTAAGCAACTTCAACCATCAATATGAGTTATTGCTCCAATTCAGCTAATTTAATGAATTTGAATGCTTAGGTTTCATTCTTGAGCAGCCTAATAGACACCAGCAACTTGTTGATATTTTGAGTATTTTGAGAAGAAAAATAGGCAGCGGAATTTAAAGGATATATAATGCTCTCCTTTAAATGATGAAATAGCTCCTTTAAGTGATGTATAATGCTCTTCTTTAAGTAATGTAATAGCCACATTAACACTTTATAACAGCTCCCTTGGACATAACTTATTTCAACTGAAAAGTCACCTAGAAGCATTAACAAACACATTAAACACACTATACTTAATGAGCTTAGTTAATAAACTGAAATAAACACTTTTAACTTTAACTTGATTTAATAAACTATAAATAAACATATTTAACAATAAGTTATTCCAGCAATTAAATAAACTAAGTTAAACATTTATTCCAACAATTAATTAACTAAAAGAGTTTAATAAGAAATAAAGTCCATCAAATCAATAATTAACTAAGATGAGTTTAATAAAGTCTAGCAACTCAATTATTAACTAACATGAGTTTAAATAAATTAGAGTTTAGCTTGCAATAAATCGCAAGGGACACCTATTGTGCTAGTCCAAGCATGATCAATGGATTCAGGTACTTGCTCTTCCCAAGCTCGATCAACATTGCTTGCTAACACATCTTGAAACCTTTTAGCTCGTGGCCAAATTATAGGTCCTTATGGCAGCTCAACGGGTTCAGTGGTAATTTCCTGAGCTAGGGTCGCATAATCCCCTTTTTTCAAGGCAATTTGTCCCCAAATCGTCACCTACATCAAAAAGGGTTAAATCAACAACATTAAAAGTAGCACTAACCCCATACTCACCAGGTAAGTCTAACTTATAGGCGTTGTTGTTAATCCTTTCCAAAATCTAAAAAGGACCACCTCTCTTTGGAAAAAAGTTTGGATCATCTTTGAACTAGAAATCTCTCCTTACGCATGTGAATTCAAACTCAATTACCGGGTTCAAATATCACTCGTTTATGTCCTTTATTGACTTTAAGAGCATATTGCTCGGTTCTTCGTTCAATATTATCCCTAACTCACTTATGCAATTATTTCAAAAAATCTACCTTTTTCTTTCCATCTATATGCACCAACTTATCAGAAGGTAAAGGCAACAAATCCAAAGGAGTGAAGGGATTAAATCCATACACTACCTCAAATGGTGAATACTTGGTAGCCGAGTGTATCGATCGGTTGTATGTGAATTCGATGTGGGGTAGACACTCCTCCCAAGTTTTTAGATTCTTTTAAATAATGGCCCACAGTAGTGTTGACAACACTCGATTAACGACCTTCGTTTGGCCATCGGTTTGGGCCTGGCTTGTTGTTGAAAACAACAGCTTAGTGCCAAGCCTTCCCCATAAGGTCCTCCAAAAATGGCAAGAAACTTGGTGTCTCGGTCCGAAATGATAGTCCTCGGAACACCATGCAGCAGCACAATTTCCCTAAAAAATAGATTAGCAACATTTAAAGCATCGTCAGATTTCTTACACGTAATGAAATTAGCCATTTGTTAAAACTGATCAACTACAACAAACACAGAGTCTTTGTCGCACACTTTAGCCACATCTCGTTTCATCTTCGGCCAATAGAAATGTTCTTGAATAACAGCCAAAGTTTTGGCAATGCTGAAATGTCTCATTAAACCCCGACTATGTGCTTCATGAACCAGCACATTTCTAATTGATTCTTTGGGTATGCACAATTTGTTTTCTAGGAAAAGGAATCCGTCTTGCCGATAGTACCTATCATACGCACCTTGCACACAACTTGTAAATTTTTCCAAAATTAGAGTCATCAACATATAAATCCTTCAAATAAGCAAAACCAAGTAATTTAACATCCGAACGCTCTAAAAGAGCATACCTTCGTGACAAAGCATCTGTAACGATATTTTCCTTCCCTTGTTTATATTTAACGACATATGGAAAGGATTCTAAAAACTCGACCCATTTTACGTGACGTTTGCTGAGCTTGGTTTGCCTTCTCAAATGCTTCAAAGCCTCATGGTCCGTGTGTATAATGAACTCCTTAGGCCAAAGGTAATGCTGCCATGTCTCTAATGCACGTATCAACGTGTACATTTCCTTTTCATAGGTGGGGTAGTTGAGTGTAGCCCCGTTAAGTTTCTTGCTGAAATAAGCTATGGGATGCCCATCTTGTGTTAAAACTGCACCTAGTCCTATGCCAAAAGCATCACATTCCACTTCAAAAATTTTGTTAAAATTCAGTAAACACAACAATCTTTGATTTTCACAAAAATAGATTCTTGTTCATCAGACCAAATGAAAGGAGAATTTTTTTGATAATATCGGTCAATACGGTAGCAAGAGTGCTAAAGTTCGGTACAAATCTCCTATAGAAGCTTGCAAGGCCATGAAAGCTTCTAACTTGGCTGATGTTGGTCAGACGTGGCCATTCTTAAATCGCTTTAATCTTGTCTTGATCCACCTCGAGACCGATTGCACTTACAACGAAACCTAGAAACACAACTTTTTCAGTATAAAAGTTACATTTCTTAAGGTTTGCATATAATACTTCCTTGCGTAAAACCTCCAAAACAGCATGCAAATGTTCAAGATGATCAGATAAGGATTTGCTATAAACTAAAATATCGTCAAAATAAACTACACAGAAACGACCAATAAAAGACCTCAAAATGTGGTTCATTAACATCATGAAAGTATCGGGGCATTGGTGAGGCTGAATGGCATCACTAGCCACTCATACAAACCGTATTTGGTCTTGAACGTGGTCTTCCACTCATCCCTCTCCCGCATGTAAATTTGATGATAGCCGCTTTTCAGATCGATCTTAGAGAACAATTTAGCACCACTAAGTTCGTCCAACATATCATCAAGTCTAGGGATGGGATGAAGGTATTTGACGGTAATCTTATTGATAGTTCAGCAAACTATGTACATCCTCAATGAACCATCCTTTTTAGGCACCAATAGAATGGGCACCATGCATGGATGTAAAATCTCCCATATGTATCCTTTCTCTGTTAAATTTGCTACTTATCATTGCAACTGCTTAGTTTCTTCAGGGTTGCTTCAGTAAGTTGGTCGATTCGGAATGGTAGCCCTGGGAGCGAAGTCTATTTGGTCCAATACCTTGGATAGGAGGCAGCCCACTAGGCACTTCTTCCCGAAAAACGTCTTCGAATTCCTAAAGCAATGAAACAATAGACAAAGGCAAAGAGATATCAAGTTCATTAGCGTCAAATAAACACTCCTTATACATAAGTACAAACACGAGATGGAGCATCAACAAGCACTTTCTTATTTCTTTTTCCCTCGCAAACACGCTCATTTTACGACTCTCGTTTTATTTTTGACTTTCTTGTTCCTCTCGTATTTTTACCTCCACTTCCTCACTTTTTCCTTTCTTTTTTTCAATTTTCTTTTCTTTCTCTTTTTCCATCTTTTTTTCTTGTACTATTTCTTTCTTTTCTTTCAATTTCAATTGATCTTGGTACACTTGTTTTGAAATCAGTAGAGCTAAAGTTACATTTTTGCCTCGATGCTTGAATGTGTACTGATTTGTATATTTGTCATGGATCACGCGCCTATCAAACTGCCATGGACACCCCCAAAAGGAGATGTCCAGTGTGCATGGGAAATACATCGTACACCACTTTGTCTTGGTACGTCCCAATAGAAAATGCTACCACGGCTTGTTTTGTCACTTTAAGCTCGCCTCCATCATTCAACCATTACAGCTTGTATGGAGTTGGGTGTTTGGTTGTGGCCAAACCGAGCTTTTCCACCATCATGTTGCTTGCTACATTAGTACAACTTCCATCATCAATAATCATACTACATTCCTTGCCTTGATGTGGCATCTAGTGTGGAAAATATTCTCCCTTTGTTGATCAGTTTTAGCACTTTGGACGCTGAGGCTTCGCTTCACCACAAGAATTTCTCCTTCAACCGGTAACTCCAATTCTTCTTCTTCTTCATCGGATGGCATTTCTGGCTTATTTTTATCCTTCTCCTTGGATTCAATTTCACTGTCAGCATTTACCACCATAACACGTCAATTTGGACATTGGCTAGCTATGTGCCCCCGGCCTTGACACTTGAAACATTGTATGTCTCTTATGCGATTTGGCACTTGCTAATTTTTATTCCTACTTGACTCGCCAATGGGATGATTGGATTTAGTTGCTACAATCAGCTCCTTTGTTCGAACAGGGGGTTTGTTGACTCCTTGGCTCCATTCTTTAATGGAGGGATTGGCATAGGATTGACTAACTCCTTTTCGTTTGAGTTGTTTTTCAACTTTAATCGCCATGTGGAACATGTCCATCACTTTAACATAGTGTTGTAATTCAACTATGTTAGTGATGTCACGGTTTAAACTCGCAAGGAACCTGGCCATTGTTGTGACAGCCCAAAATTGACCCTAGTCGGGATGTGGTTTCGGGACCACAAAACCGAGGCATAAAAATAATTTAAAATTTATTTTGATGCCTATAATATGTGTGTGCTCATGTGTGACATTTTTGATGATTAATTTAGTGTTATAAAGGTGAATTTCACTAGAAGGGACTTAGTAGTGAACTTTGAAAGTACGATAGGGAAATGTGTGATGACTAATTAAAGCATGCATGCAAAACTATGGACTTGCATGTCAAATTTCCCAAAACAAGCTAGTGGCCGGCCATGACATGGTTTATGGGCAAAGAAAACATGTTGAAACATGTTTTGTTAATGCATGATGAATTAAATGATAAAATAATTAATGATGTTGGATGAGAAACAAAAAATCAAAAAATAGCTCATCTTTTCCCCATTGTCGCGTGCAAGTGAAAGGAAAACAAGAAAAAATTGTTCATCCTTGTTCTTTCCTTTTGGCCGAAAATACTAAGGGAGGAGATAGGATTTTTGCTTCATGCTTGGTTTAGAAGAGATCTAGAAGGAGATTTGGCTAAATTTGCATCAAGATTAAGGTATGTATGAGGTTGTGTTAGGAGTTTCATGCATGTTTTGGTTGCTAACTTGATGTGCATGTTAGCCATGGTTCAAATCCTTGTTATGCCATGGAAATGGCATTTGGCCAAAGTTGTTATTGTGTTAAAGCCATTGCATGCTAAATGTGAAGCTTGCTAATGATGCATGCAATGATGGATTGACTACTCTTAAAACTTCTTTGTACCAATTTTAAGTAAGACATTGAGTTTTTTTTTGTTTAACCATGATTGAAGTTGAAAGGGCATGATTGTGATGTATTCGCCATGATGCATTCATGAGCATGGTTCATGCTTCTTGCATGTTAGTTAAAATTTGTGTTTTGGATGGCTATGGACACCTTGAAATTGACCTTGCACTTATATGTGTATATATGATTGCACATGATATTTTGATTATGAAGAAAGTGATGAATATGTTGTTTAAAGAAGAAGTTTGTTGAAGAATGTTGTGAAATTTGCATGTACATTCGGCCTAGTACACATATGATGTGAAAATCTTGCAATTTATTTTTGATTTTATGCAAGAATGACTAAGCATAATCGGCCACATGAGGGGAATTATTTTGCATGCATTCGGTTAGAGGCAAGCTTAATGATGCCTATTCTTGACTTAGGTAGTCGGCTACCTTGTTGTGAGCTAAGGCCGAATGTGTGCGTAATTAAAGAAAATTGACTAAAGTGCTTAGTTATGTGATGTTGAATCAATGATATGTGTATTCGGCCAAGGCTAGCAAGCGAGACTTTAATAAATTGAATTTGTTTGAATTAGCTCAAGAGCTTAGAGGGCCACAATTGGATAAGGGGAAGGAAAAAGTGATCGAATAGCTGTCAAAGTCGTTCGACAACATCCGAGGTAAGTCCTCAAGAAATGACCCTACTCGAATTATGTGAAATGAAAAATTGATGTGTAATGACTATTGATTTATGTGTGTATGAGTATTTGAATGATACCCGCTAAGTTCAAGGCGATTATGCTAGTGATATGTTTGTGTTTGAGCCTTAGTAACGAAAATGAAATATGAATGGGAAATGATTATTGATGTATATGTGTGCATGAGCAATTGAATGATATCCGGGCTAAGTCCCAAGACATTTATGCTGGTAATTACATCCGGTTAAGACCAAAGGCAATTGTGCTAGTGACTACATCCGGCTAAGACCAAGGCATTTGTGCAAATTGTGAAATCCGGGTTAAGTCCTCAAGGCCTTTGTGCGGGTTACCATAACCGGCTATGTCCCAAGGCGTTTGAACGAGTAGCTATATTCGGTTAAACTCAAGGTATGTGATTTGAAAATTATAAGCTTGCTGGAAAATTTTCAGCTAATGCATTTGTGAAACTTCCCAATAACAAGGTATGTGTTGTGTGTGCTTTATGCTAGGAGTAAGAGCGTATGAATATTCGCTCCTATGATGGAACGAGTTATCGGCCTTAACGAAGCCGTTATTTGTGTATGAACATAAGAGTTGGGATGGTGAAGTAAGTATGATTATGTGAATGTGTATTAATGAAATGATTCATTTGGCTATGTGAATGTAATGCTTTGGTTAAAGCTGATTTTATTGCTTGAGACTTACTAAGCATAAAAATGCTTACTCCGTTGCTTTGGCTCTCTGTTTTATAGATTTTGCTCGGTAGCAATCGGATTCGGGATCATTAAAGTCAAGTCATCTACACTATCAAAGCCTCCATTTTGGTATAATTTTGGTTGAACTTTGAAATGGCATGTATAGGACTACCCTAATGTTGAAGGTCATGTACCTTTCGGTTTTGTGTAAGCTTGGATAGCCATGCGAAAATGGCTTATATACATTTTTAGTATGATTCTATAATAGTTTGTATGATAATCATTATGGGGTATGAAATTGTTTGAAAGGATTAGCCATTGGAATGGTTAATCATAATCACACTTTGTGCTATGTGTGCAAAAAGGGCCATTTGAATCGTGGAAATCATGAAATAGGTAATGGTTACTTTGAAAACAGATGCTGGCAGCAGCAGTGGTGTGGTTTTGAAAAATCACAAAAATTTGTAGAAATGGTATTAAATAGTGAATAAATTATGTAAATGAACCTTAATGAGTCTACTTTCATGTGGAATAAACAAAACGGTCATAGGAGTTACATGTTAAGAGATATTAAAGCTATTGTGAGATAGGGCCAGAACGGTTTCTGGGTCCCCTGTCGGAACTTTAAAAATTTATTATAAATTATCCAGAAATAATTAGGAGTCATGCCTTATATGTACAGATTCCATTTTGAGTCTAGTTTCATTATAAATAAACGGCACCAGTATTAAAGCCCTGTACAGAGAGATATTCAAGTTGTAACGTGCGAAGGTCAGAGCAGTCGATCCCTGTAACATGGGTGACTTTAACTAATAAACTGCACCAATTGGCCCGACCAAAAATTCTAGAAATAAATCCATGGATGGATATATGAGTCTAAATTCAGGGAAAATTTACGGAATCAGTTTCCAAGTTTTGAAACTCGAGATATGATTTTTAAGGTGACAGTGACGCAGATTTCCAGCCTGTCTGGAAATGTCAAATTGGTGGGTAAAATATGTGGATTTGGCTTGTTAACCCCTCGTGTCCGACACCGGAAATGGTCTCAGGTTCGGGGTGTTACAATTTTATTGGTATCAGAGCCACGGTTTAGTCGATTCTAGGACTACCGTAATATGTTTGGGGTCTAGCTATACATGCCATTAAGTGATAAATTGATAGTGTGGAGATTTCTGACAATTTGAATTTGTGTTTGTTTATAGCAATGGATCCCGATCCCAATCGAGCAATAGCTGATGATGTGGAGAGTGTGGCGCCTGCTCCGCGCAAGGGACGACAATGGCGGACTCAACCTATGGGCGTAATCCGAATGATGAGGCTAGGCAAGCCTTTTATAGTGTGATGAATGATTGGTTCAACCAATACATTCGAACTAACACTACTGCTCCACAACCTCCATTCCCGACTAATGCAACCCCGCACCTACAATACCTCCAAAGAATCGACCAAATAAGGTCAAGTAAGCCCCCAATCGATGAGAATTAAGTAAACATGGGGCCACCGAATTCAAGGCTACGGATAGCGACGATGCCGAGCAAGCTGAATTTTGGTTGGATAACACTATCCGGTGCTCGATGAGCTATCTTGTACACCGATGAGTGCTTAAAGTGTACCATCTCCTTGCTACGCGATTCCGCCTATTATTGGTGGAGTACTCGACTTGTGGTGCCTAGAGAGCAAGTGACTTGGGAATTCTTTCAAACCGAGTTCAAAAAGTATATCACGAGATTCATCGACCAAAAGCGAAGGAATTTCTTGATCTTAAGCAAGGTTCTATGTCGATTCTCGACTCTGAACGAAAATTTGTGAGGCTTAGCCAGACGCAGCGAGAATGCATTTTGTCCGAAGCTATTATGTAAACGCTTGAGGATGGGCTGAATGATGATATAAGGATGTTCGTTGGCATTCTCGAAATACGAGAGTTCGTAGTACTTGTTGAGCGAGCTTGTAAAGCCTAAGAGCTTAGAAAGGAGAAACAAAAGTTGATGTGGGAACCGGAGAATTCGAAAAGGTCCTCGGAAAGTCTCTTCAACAGCATCAAGAGATTTCGAGATGATGTGAGCCGGTCTAGAGGCGCCGGGCTTTTCTAGACGAGGACGCGATCGACCCCTGTGACCACACGAGTCACTTGATCGCCCGATGGTGGAAATGATCGCCAAGAGAGGCGAGTGTCTCGCATTGTGGCAAATGGCATTCGGGGAGTCGTTGGTTCCGTGATCGCTCTGCTATAAGTGTGGATCGGCCGACCACCTTATGAAGGATTTCGAGGTTGCTTGAACAAAATGTAAGTCGAGTGGAAACCGGGTGCTACCATCGCCGAGGTAGGCCACCTAGAAATGTGGGCAATGTTAGTGGCGGTCGAGAGGATCTAGAGATGCTACCATCGAGGCGAGGCTCGTGCTCTGCTAGGACTTATGCCATCGCCAAGACGCCGAGGATGCCCTCACCGGATGTCATTACGGTACTTTCACTCTTTTCAATACTAATGTGATTGCTTTGATTGACCCCGGTTCTACTCATTCTTATATATGTGAAACCTTAGCATCCAAAGAAGACTTTGCCTATTGAGTCTCATCGAGTTTGTAATTCGGTGTCAAACCCTTGGGTCATTACGTGCTTGTCAACAAAGTGTGCAAGAAAAGTCCCCTAGTGTTCCGAGGTTCTTGTTTTCCGGCGGGCTTGATGCTTTTGCCGTTCGATGAATTCGACGTTATTCTTGGTTTGGATTGGTTGACCATGCACGATGCGGTTGTAAATTGCAAAAGCAAGACTATCGATTTGAGGTGCACGAATAACGAGATAATTCGGGTTGAGTCTACGGACTTAAAGGGGTTACCAGCTGTAATATCAGCAATGTTGGCCCGGAAATATGTAAGAAAAGGGTGCGAAGCGTACCTTGCGTATGTGCTCGATGACAAGGAATCAGAAAAGAAACCCGAATCGATGCGGTGGTTTGTGAATACCAGATGTTTTCCACGAAGAATTGCCGGTTTACCACCGCTCGGAAATAGAATTTGGCATCGAATTGGTACCGGTACCACTCGATTTCGATAGCTCCGTGTCGTATGGCACCAACGAATTAAAGGAGTTGAAAGCTCGGTTGCACGAATTGGTGGATAGAGGTTTTGCTCGCCCGAGTTTTTCGCCTTGGGGTGCGCCGGTGTTGTTTGTGAAAAGAAGGATGGAACCATGAGGTCGTAGATCGACTATCGTCGACTTAATAAAGCGACGATAAAGAACAAATATCCGTTACCACGTATCGATGACTTGTTCGATCAACCAAGGGAGCCTCGGTGTTCTCGAAAATAGATTTGAGATCGGGCTATTATCAATTGCGAATTCGAGATTCTGGACGCACCCAAGACCGCCTTTAGAACGAGATATGGTCACTATGAGTTCCTAGTGATGCCGTTTGGGCTTACTAATGCCCTGCGGTATTTATGGATTTAATGAATCGAATCTTCGACCATATTTGGATTGATTCATAGTCGTGTTCATTGATGACATCTTGGTCTATTCAAGAAATGAGACCGAACATCTTGAACACACGAGGTTAGTCTGCAAATTTTACGGATAAGCAATTATATGCTAAGTTCAAATAAGTGTGAGTTACGGTTAAGAGAGGTTAGCTTCTTGGGTCATGTGGTATTCAGCATCGGTATTCGAGTTGACCGAATAAAATTTCAGCCATACTTAATTGGAAGCCTCAGAAATATTAATGAGGTTCGAGTTTTTGGGGCTTCTTGGTTATTACCGACGATTTGTAAAGGTTTCTCAACGATAGCCACGATGATGAAGCTTACTCCAAAAGGATGTTAAGTTCAAATGGACGGAGAAATGTCGAGAAAAGTTTCGATCAACTGAAAACTTATTTGAATGAACCCCAATTCTAGTGCAACCCGAATCGGCAAAGAGTTTGTCATCTATAGTGACGCCTCCTACTTGGGTTAGGTTGCGTATTGATGCAAGAAGGTCGAGTTGTGGCCTGTCGTCGAGGTAATTAAAGCCACACGAGAAAATTATCCGACCCATGATCTCGAATTGGTCGCCATCGTATTCGCCTTGAAGATTTAGCGACATTACTTATTTGGTGAGAGGTGCCATGTGTACTCGGATCACAAAGTCTCAAATATTTGATGACCCAAAGAGACTTAAATCTGCGACAAAGACGTTGGCTCGAGCTGTTAAAGGATTATGAGCTGGTCATTGACTATCACCCGGAAAGGCGAATGTGGTTGCGGATGCCTTGAGTCGTAAATCATTATTCGCTTCTGAGCGATGAATGTGCACTTGTCCGCTCGATCCGACAACGTGTTAGTAGCTGAATTGAAAGCCAAACCATTATTGATACATCAAATTTGTGAAGCTCGGAAGGTCGACGATGAGTTGGTTGCAAAAGCGGTCGAGTGTGTTCCGAACAAGGAATCGGAGTTTCAGATCGATGATGACGATTGTTTGAGGTTCAAGTCGTCATGTGTTCCAAGGAATTGAAACTTATTTCGATAATTCGAACGAAGCCCATTGTAGCCGAATGGCAATCCACCCGGGAGTACGAAGATGTACAATGATTTGAAACGTCGGTTTGGTGGCATGGTATGAAACGAGACATCTCCGACTTTGTTTGAGATGTTTAATATGTCAACAAGTGAAAGCGGAACATCAAGTGCCTTGAGGATTACTTGACCGATCACGATACCCGAGTGGAAATGGGATCGAGTCACAATGGACTTTGTGTCCTGACCGCCATTGTCGTGAGTAAGAAGGATGCGATTTGGGTTGTTGTTGATAGATTGACTAAGTCGGCTCACTTTATCCTCGTATGTCGGATTTTTCATTGGATAAACTAGCTGAATTGTACGTTTCTCGATTGTGAGATTACACGGGTACCGATTTACATTGTGTCGGATAGAGATCCGAGGTTCACCTCGCGATTTTGGAAGAAATTGCAAGAAGCTTTGGGTACCAAGTTGCATTTCAGACCGCCTTTCACCCCCAAACCGATGGTCAATCCGGCGGATAATTCGGATACTTGAGGATATGTTGAGATGTTGCATCCTCGAGTTCAGTGGTTCATGGGAACGGTACCTACCTTTGATTGAATTCGCTTACAATTGTTGCCTCTCGATCTTCCATGATATCAGCTCAGATCATTGCTATCTTAATCTCTTTATAATAGTCTTCAACGCTTTTATTACGTTGAGTAAGGTTTTGGAGTCATTGATAAAGATCCTTATGGTAGTACGAAGGGATAAATCGTTTTCGCATGACTGATTTCATTTCAGCTCAAGTAGAGATGGGTTTTTCACCATTTCATCTCCGGCTTGACACTAGCTGGTCCCACCACACAATTGCATATTCCGAAAACTCAATTGCCGCAAGTTTCACCTTTTTTTCTTTTTTCTCTTTAAATAATTGTGGCATTCAAAAACGAGCTCAATCTTCTTTTCCCACTTCGAATAAGCTTCAGGGTCATTATTACCTTGGAATGGTTGAATCATCATCTTAATATTCTTAATGTTTTTATCTGGACAGTCTCGATCTCTAGGACCTCGATGCCGTTGGCGACCTCGTTGTCGTATACTTCGGGCAGATGAATGATCACTTTCTTGCTCACTCGCTTTCGATGAATCTAGGATTGGACGCTGGCACTCTCATCTTGCTCCTTCCAGAGTTTCCTCACGTTGTTCACGTGTCTCGACTCGATATAACCGATCTTCAATTAGTTTGAGTTTACAATCAAATAACTGCTCCATCTCTTGCATAAGTGCTTGTAGGGTGAGATCTGGCACGCCTTCTCCAACGTTTCTTACAAGTCGGATCCCAACTCCCTCATTTGGATTTCTTTCCAAACTGTTGGAAATTTTAGGCACTCATAACAAAACCTCACAAATCCTCTTACAAAGAAATCACACTCACTTGGATTTTACTCACTCGAATAGTCTCACACACTCTTTCCTTTTTCTGCTCACTCCTCCTCTCTAAGTTCTTAATGGACTATTTAAACTTAGAAGCAGTTGTTGTGGGTCGGCTTACAAAAATGGATGTTCGATGTTGGTAGGGAATGTTGTAGGAAAAAGGGTAGGCTTGAAACAAAGATGGAAAGGTTTAAGTGTGGCCAAATGGTAGGATATTGAATGGATGATTTCGAGCAGCAAATAGAATTTTCAAAACTAACATTTTTTTCACAATTGAACGACAATACCGCAATGCCGAGAACGTCAATTTTTACTCCAAATTTGCTAGCTCTGATACCAAATGATACGAACTCATTTCGGTGATATCTCGAGTCATATTTGTTGTCCGATCGTGAATTTGAGTAAGAATAAGTTCGTTTTGGATTAATTCAAAATAGAATAAATGGCTTCAAACGATGGTAGTAGGTAAAATAGGTAAAATAAATAAAGGATAATTTGCTAAAATAAATAAAGGATAATTTGGCTAAGACTGAGAATGAACCAACAATATTGGATTGTTGACCCGAGTCTCAAAATGGTTCCTAGATGATTTACGGTTTAAGAAAATAGCAAAGGACCTTGACTCGTTATAAAAATGATAGGAACCAAAGGTATATGAACGCCACACTCAAAACTGATAAGTTCGGTTAACAATGGAAAAGAAATGATGCCACAAGCTATGCTCGATAAGTCAAGTCAATCCCAAGAGAAAAAAGAGATTTGAAAATCTCACAAATATCAATTTTCATATATTTTGCAAAAAAAAAAAAGGTCCATCACAATGAGCTGATTACAAATATTTATAGGGCTGGATAAAGGCTAATCGAATAGTCACAAGTATTAGCTTAAATGAGCTGTTAATTGCTGAAATTAAAGCCTAATCAATAAGCACAACTCTTGGCAACTTAATAGACACAACTCCTGAATTCCTCTAAGCCTAAGCAACTCCAACCATCGGTATGAGTTATTGCTCCAATTCATCTAATTTAATGAACTTGAATGCTTAGGTTTCATTCTTGAGCAGCCGAATAGACACCGGCAACTTATGGATATTTTGAGCATTTGGAGAAGAAGAATAGGAAGCTGAATTTAAAGGATATATAATGCTCTTCTTTAAATGATGTAACAGCTCCTTTAAGTGATGTATAATGCTCTTCTTTAAGTAATGTAACAGCCACATTAACACTTTATAACAACTCCCTTGGACATAACTTATTTCAACTGAAAAGTCACCTACAAGCATTAACAGACACATTAAACACACTATACTTAATGAGCTTAGTTAATAAACTGAAATAAACACTTTTAACTCTGAACTTGATTTAATAAACTGTAAATAAGCATATTTAACAATAAGTTATGTAACACCCCTAGCCCGTATCCAACGTCGGGATAGGGTTCGAGGCATTACCGGGGTTTCACACTTACAAACATCCTAAATCGGGTCACTAAATTTCGCTCAAATTTAAAACTTTTCAAACATGTACATTTCGTCCCTTATACAGGCCTTCGGGGCCTAAAACATACTTAGGGGCAGTTCGGGACAAAACCGGGAGCATTCGATAAACTTTGGGCACCTTATAAAATTTCTCTTACTTTGAAGTGTCACAGGCCCGTTTGGGTGGGGCCGTGTGGTCACAAACACCCATGTGGCTTGGGACACGCCCGTGCCGTCAGTTCGTGTGCAATACTAACCTTAACCTTATCATATAATTAGGGACACACAGCCAAGACACACGCCCATTTGCCTGCCCGTGTACAACACTGACTTAAAATTTTAGGTGCAGGTGATGCACGGCCATAACACTCACCCATGGGGGTGAGCCGTGTGTCACACACGGCCTAGACACACGCCCGTGTGCCCAACCGTGTGGACCCTAATTGGCTATTTCCAAGCCTTTAGTCACCCTTTTCATTACTTATACTTAATGATTACCAAATACAAAGTAAAACATAATTATATTCTTATAAATGATCTTGACAAAACTTATTGTACGGAAACCTCATATCATTGGTTTCATACATGATAAGTTATTCCCTATCTTGTATTTATGGGTTTCCATGTCACTTTAACACATTCAAAATTGGCTCGTTCTTGTGACTTATTGCCAATTACAAACCATCACATATGAATATAAACATGCATAGAATTATAGGTTATAGCCTACTTCAAAATAAGCCAATTCCCATGGCCATATACAAAAAGATAGGTATATCTTTACATGCCTTCATTTGGTAAATCAAATGACACATATAAAAAAAAACTCAAAAGCCCTATACATGCCATGGAACAAACCAGAAATGTCTTTATACCAAAATTTATATATTTGATAGTGTGGTAGTTCTCCTAACCATCTTTCAATCCTTATGAGTCATTGAGCTCTGAAAAGCAGGGAAAAGAGAAAGGTAAGCATTTACATGCTTAGTAAGCTCGAACAATTGGAAAGTAAACTTACCAAGTAATTAGTATCCAACCAAATTGGGTAATAAAATCAATAAGCATGAAATGGCTTCCCTATCACATACACTCATTCAAAGAGTTAGTCATATAACAAAGTACCATGTAATTTATCTTAGATAAGCTCATCATTCAACATCTCATTTTGTACAGATATCTCATATGAATCTCGTTGGGTTTCTAGGAAATCTCGATAGAATATCCATTATCCGTCAATTCATAAGGATAATCATTTCATGTATACACTCCCGCGAACCTCACATCTTACGGCGAAATTACCAGTCTAGGCTAAATTCCCTATTTCGTAAACTCATAAGGTGATTTCGGGATTACCAGTCCAAGCTAAATCCATTATAACGACAAACACCCTTAATGAGCTCGAATCTGAATTACCGGTCCAGGCTAAATTCAGACCCCAAATAGGATTACTCGTTCGGGCTAAATCCGTAATGCACATATATTCTTCGAGAGGCTCGATCATCCAAAGGAACACCCTTCCGGGCTAGATCCTTTTCATAATTGAGATCAACAGATTACTCGTCCGGGCTAAATCCTTACTGCAACACATGCATGATCTCAATTCACATGTCAAGCATGGTTTATCCATCGAATTCCCTTTTTTAACCTCAACCGAGATAATTTTTCAACATGTCATTATCAGAGTTACAATTCATGTAATTTCATGCCATCAATAGATACAATCATCATGCATTCATAAATCAAATAATTAGACACATTATGAGTTTACTTTAAGTTATCCGAACATACCTGGTATTTGTTTTGGTGTTGTGTTTTAGTTATTCCGAAATCTTTCGTTTTCCTCGATCGATCTCTATAACAACAAAATTAAATCATTAACTTTGCACATTATACATTTCAAGTCTAAATTCCACTCCCGGTCCAAATGACAGTTTTGTCCCTAACCTTTCATATTTTTATGATTTAGTCCCTAGGCTCGTATAATGAAACACATGCAATTTCTACCTTACCCAAGCCTAGCCGAACACTTCTCCCTCTTATGGCAGCCCACATTTTCCATTATTTTCTTATTTCTACAACACATTTTACAACTTTTGCAAAAAGGTCCCTTTAAGGGTTTTTCATGAAAATCACCTAGGAAAAGATGTTTAACACACATCCAACTTTCATATTCCTCCATAATATATGAAAATACAAGTAAATCATGCATGGGTAAATTTTTAAATATGATCCCTAGCATGAAATATGGGTAGAAATGGAAAGAGTAAGTTACCGGGATTTCAAAAATACAAAGAACATTAAAAACAGGGCTTGGGAGCCCTTATTATTGAGCTTGAAAAGCCTGGAAACCCTAGCTATGGAGGGCTTGAGAGTTTCAGCTGGTACAAGGGAGAAAATGGCTGATTTTTGGTGTATTTTTCCCATTTTACTTCATTAAAATGCTAAGTGACCAAAATACCCTTAAACCCTTTCTTTAAAATTTCATCCATGCAAGCCCATTTTTATCCAAAAACTTAGAAATTGGGAAAATTACTCTCCAAGACCTTATAATTTATAATCTAAAGCAATTTCATACAAATTGCTTCTAGAATCCAAGTTTTGCAATTTATTCAATTTAGTGCCTAATTTCCAATTGGACACTTTACCCAAAGAATTTCTTCATGAAACTTTTACACATGCATATTCTCATATTCTAGACCTCATTATAATCATAAAATAAATATTTTGATGTCAGATTTGTGGTTCCAAAACTACTATTCCGACTAGGCCCTATTTTAGGATGTTCCATTTCTCCCCCCTTAGGGACTTTCGTCTCGAAAGTCTTACAAGTAAACAGGTTCGGATATTGGCTTCTCATGGTTTCTTCTGACTCCCATGTAGCCTCTTCCAAACCATGTCGATTCCATAAAACTTTTACTAAAGCTACATCTTTATTCCTCAACTGTTTAATCTCACGGGCCAAAATCTTAACCCATTCCTCTCCATAGGTCATGTCCGGTCGAATTTCAATCTCTGCCAGTGAAATCACATGAGGGGGGTCGGATCATTATCGCCTTAACGTAGATACATGGAACACATCGTGAATCTTTTCCAGTCTGGGTGGAAATGCCAAACGATAGGCTAATGGCCCAACTTTTTCGGTAATCTCGTACGGACTGATAAATCGCGGACTCAGTTTCCCTTTTTAAGCAAATCTCAGCACCTTTTTCCATGGAGATACTTTCAAAAATACTTTATCTCCAACTTGGAACTTAATTTCCTTTCTTCTCAAATCAGCGTATGATTTTTGCCTATCTGATACCACTTTTAAACAATCTTGTATCACTTTAACTTTTTCTTCAGTTTCCTTAATCAGATCTACTCTGTGAATCTGACTTTCCTTGAGTTCTGTCCAGTACAATGGAGTTCGACACTTCCTGCCCTACAAGGGCTCATAAGGTGCCATCTTCAAACTTGTTTGAAAACTGATGTAGGAAAATTCTACCAATGGCAAGTATTTTTCTCAGCTACCCTAAAATTCGAGGATACAACATCGCAACATATCCTCAAGAATCTGAATCATCCGTTCAGACTGACCATCAGTCTGCGGGTGAAAAGTTGTACTAAAGCTCAGCTTAGTACCCAAGGCTTCGTGTAACTTCTTCCAAAATCTTGATGTGAACCTCGGGTCTCTGTCTGAAGTAATCGATAATGGTACTCCATGCAATCTTACAATCTCATAAATGTACAAGTCAGCCAATCTATTGAGGGAATAATCTGTCCTTATCGGAATAAAATGAGCCGATTTCCTCAACTTATCCACTACAACCCATCTGGCATCTTTCTTTTTCGGAGTTAACGGCAATCCTGTCACAAAATCCATAATAACTCTGTCCCACTTCTATTCGAGGACCATCACAGGCTGTAACAAACCTAAAGGTACTTGATGTTCAGCTTTAACTTGCTGACATACTAAGCATTTCGATACAAATTCAAAAATATCTCTTTTCATACCATTCCACCAGTACATTTTCTTCAAATCGTTGTATATCTTTGAACTTCTGGGGTGAATTGATAAACGGCTATTATGTGCTTCTTGCAAAATTTTTCAAACAAGCTCATTGTCTTTGGATACCCAAACCCTATCTCTGAACATCAAACATCCATCAGAACCAATCTGAAAATCATGCATCCATTAGTTTAAGCATTATATATTTCCTGAAGAAATGTTGGCCTAGCCTCTAGCTCTGCCAAGATTGAACCATCGTCAAGCAATGCCAAACGAGCATCCATGGCCCTTAATGCAAACAAGGATTTTCTGCTCAATGCGTCGGCGACCACATTCACCTTTCCTGGGTGATAGTCGATGATCAGATCATAATCCTTGATTAATTCTGTCTCAAATTTAATTCTTTTTTAGTCATAAAATACTTCAAACTCTTGTGGTCTGTGAATATACAACAAGTTTCACCATATAAATAATTCCTTCAAATTTCCAAGGCAAAAACGATGGCAGCAAGCTCTAGGTCATATGTAGGATAGTTTTTCTCGTGTGGTTTCAACTGTCATGAAGCGTAGGTTATCACCTTGCCATCTTGCATAAGCACACAACCCAATCCATTCAAGGATGCATCACTGTAGACCACAAATTCTTTTTCCAACTTAGGCAATACTAGAACAGGAGCTTGAGTCAGCAATGTCTTTAACTTCTCAGAACTTTGTTGACACTCTTTCGTCCATTCGAATTTAATGTCTTTCTGTAGCAACCTCATAATCAGATTTGTAATCATGGAGAATCCTTTCACAAATGTTCGATAGTAACCAGCTAAGCCCAAAAAGCTTCTAACCTCAGTTACATTTTTAGGCGATTTCCATTCGACGATGGCAGAAATCTTACTTGGATCAACTCAGATGCCTTCACCCGAAACAATATGACCCAAAAATCCAACTTTCTAGAGCCAAAACTCACTCTTGCTAAACTTAGCATACAACTGCTTTTCCCGCAAGGTTTGCAACATAATTCTCATGTGTTTCGCATGCTCTGTCTCATCTTTAGAGTAAATCAAGATGTCATCAATGAACACAATGACAAACTTATCCAAATATGACCGAAAGATCCTATTCATTAGATCCATAAATATGGGCAGTGAATTTGTCAGCCCAAACAGCATGAGAAAAAATTCATAATGACCATACCTCGTCCTGAAAGCTGTCTTAGGTACATCCGATTCTTTAACTCACAACTGATAGTAGCCAGACCTCAAGATTACCTTAGAGAACATGGTGGCTCCTCTCAACTGGTCAAACAAATCATCAATCCTTGGCAAAAGATACTTATTCTTGATAGTTGCATTGTTTAGTTGGCGATAATCTACACATAGCCTCATCGAACCATCTTTCTTCTTTACAAATAATACGGGGGCACCCCAAGGTGAAAAACTTGGCCTTGCAAATCCTTTATCCATCAGTTCTTGCAACTGTGCTTTTAATTCTTTTAGCTCGATCGACGCCATCCTGTATGCGGCAATTGAAATGGAAGTTGTCCCTGACACCAATTCAATACCAAATTCTATTTCCCTTTCAGGAGGTAATCCGGGTAATTCTTCTGGGAACATATCTGGATACTCACATACTATTGGCACAGACTCAATCTTCAACTCTATTTATTTAGTGTTCAATACAAATGCAAGGTAGGCTTTATACCCTTTCCTCATATATCTCTGAGCAACCATTGTCGAGATTACAACCAATGGCAAACTCAATTCTCTCGAATCGACCGGTAGAATCGACCCATCCGGGCATTTCAATTTAACATACTTACTACCACAATTTACAATTACATCATGTAAGGCTAACCAATCCATACCAAGTATTACGTAAAATTCATCAAATGGTAACAACATAAGGTTAGCCAGAAAACAGTGACCCTGAATCGTCAAAGGATAATTCTTACAGACCTTATCAACCAGGGCTGACCTGCCTAGTGGGTTCGACACTTTAATAATATATTCCATAGGCTCAATGGGTATGTTCATACTAAACACCAAACTCATGCAAATATATGAATGCGTCGACCCCAGATTAATCAAGGCAATAACACATGTATTGAAAAGAGAAAAAGAACCCGGGATTGTGACAGCCCTAAATTGACCCTAGTCGGAAAGTGGTTTCGGGACCACTAAACCGAGTCATAAAAATAATTAATTGTTATATTCTATGCTTACTATGTGTGTGCATGCATATGTGGAAGTTTCATTCTCTAATTTTACCAATTTTATGAGAAATTATTAAATAGGGATCAATGTGAAACATGGTGAAATATGATAGGCTAATTTTAAATGGCTTATTAGTGCATGTTAACACAAAGGTGGAGTTGCATGTCAAATAACCCATTTCCTAAGGTTAGTGGCCGGCCATGACATGATGATGGGCAAAGAAAACATGTCCTAGACATGTTGGCCTAGTGCATTATGGAAGGAAAATAAAGAAATGAAAAAAAAAAAGGAAAATGATGATAGCAAAAAAAAAGTGTGTGGATGTCTCCCCCATTTTGCCGTGAAGTGAACATAGAAAAACAAAAAAAAAGTGTTCATCTTTGAACATGCTTGGCCAAATTGAAGAAGAAAGCAAGAGAAGGTTTGGTCACCCTTGAGCTTGAATTAAGGTAAGTGAGTTCATGTTGGTTCTTGAAAGGTTAGCATACTTTAAGCTAGCTACTAAAATTTCCTACTTAGCCATGTCAAAATCTTGGTTGTGTGGTAATATTGGGTAATCGGCCATGGAAGAAATTGAGGAAAATGATTGTTGTCTTTGTGTTGTAATGAGTATTTGTGGATGGGTGAAGTTTGAGTTAGTTAAGTGTTCATGTAGATGGTTTGGGTGATAGGAAAAATCGACTTGTGTGTGTATGGATAGTTGCCGAATGTGTGTATAGTCAAAGAAGAAATTCTTAAAGTGTCTAGTTAATTGATGTTGGGTAAATGGTGTGTGTAAATTATTTAAAATAAAATAATTGTATGAGTATTAAGGATGGTACATGAATTGACCTTAGAAGAAATTTTAGTATAATATGCTTGGATGTTAATAGGTTATTGCTTTAATGACCGAGTGTGTCAAGGGATAATGCATGGACTAATTGATTAATATGTGTTAAGGAAAGTGAATAAATGTCTATTTGATAAGATATATATATATTCGGCTATGAAGGTGAAGGTTAAGTCATAGAGATTTTGGTGATATTCATATTCGGTCTTAAGGGTTATATGTGTAACTTGGCTATGTGGGTTACTGAGTTAAGGTAAATTGCTTATTTGATATGGGTATTCAGCCATAAGCTAGCATGATGGGACTTTAATAAGATAAATTTGTTTGAATTAGCCCAAGAGCTTAGAGGATCGAAGTTGGACAAGGGGAAAGAAAAAATAATTGAATAGCCGTTGAAGACATTCGACAACATCCGAGGTAAGTCATTAACCATATATTTGGTATTGATTTAAATGATCATAATATCTATGCAATTGTGTTTAATGAGATGATATGTAAATGAAAATGTATGTGTATGGAATGATGACATTGTTGAATGTATAAAGGTAGTAAAATGCGTAGAGCGTTTGGTCTCGGCACTAAGTGTGCGGGCAATAAATGGGCATGGTGACAAGATTGGCACTAAGTGTGCAAGCTTGAAAAGTATGGCACTAAGTGTGCGAATTTAAATTATACGGCACTATGTGTGCGAGCTTAAATCACATGGCACTAAGTGTGCGTGATCGATTATTAAGCACTACGTGTATGAATTTAATATATATATATGTTCGATCGGTTACTCATATGGAGGGTGTGACCTTATCGAGTTGATCATGGACAGCGGAAAGGGTAAGTACCTTGAGCTCACGGCGAATAGGCGCTATGTTCATGCTCGGGGTTGAGTTGGTAAGTTTTAAATCTATGTGATGATTTAAATTGCATTCCCGTAAATAAGGTATCGTGGAATAGATGAAAGTTCATTTGATTGCATGATTGTTGCGGAAATGAGATGATGTATGGAAATGCCTCAATTATCCCATTAAATAGAATATGAAATGTGAATGTATGACTTGGTATGAGATCGAACCGATAGGCCTAAGGAATCCATGGTATAGCGGTATGGATGGAGTACTTAGCCTCGTTTTCATTGTTTCGTTTAGTGATAATTTGGTTAAAGGATGGTTGTGAAATGCTTATGACTTACTGAGTTATATACTCACTCGGTGTTTTCTTGTCACCCATTTTAGGTCTCTTGGACTCGTCTCTTTTTGTGTGCTCGGAACCGTCGTCGAAGTCATCACACCGTCAAGCAATCTTTCGTATTGTCTTCTTAGTCCATCTAGGAGAACATTTGGCATGTATAGGCTATTTTGTTTTGTTGAAATTTGGGTTGTAAACTTTAGCCATGCGAAAATGGCCCATATGGTTGGTTGGATTTGGTTCCAAAACACTTATTCATGAGTCTTAAAAATCTTAGTTTTGATAAGGTGGTCATAATTTGTGATATGAATGATGGATGATTAGTTGGGTCATGGAGGAATTATGAAATAGGCATTGTTTGCCTTAGTAATAGATGCTGACAGCAGCAGTGATGTGAGATTGAAAAATCACTAAAAATAGTAGAAGTAGAATTAAATAGTGAATAAATTATGAAATTTAACCCTGATTAATCTACTTTCATATGGAAGAAACGAAACGGTCATATGAGTCGGATTTTAAGAGATATTCAGGTTTTCGCGAAACAGGGCCAGAACGGTTTCTGGATCCCCTATTCGACTTTGAAAATTTACTATAAATTAACCAGAGAGAATTAGAAGTCATGCTCTATATATACAGATTTCTTTGTGAGTCTAATTTCTTTAGAAACAAACGGCATAAGTGTTGGGGCCCTGTACAGAAAGATATCCAAGACGTAATGCGCAAAGGTCAGTGTAGTCGAACCCTGAAATAGGGGTGACTTTAACTAATAAACTGTACTAATTGGCTCAACAAAAAAATTATAGAAAAAAATTTGTAGATGGGATTATGAGTCTAGTTTCAGGGAAAATTTACGGAACTAATTTTCGAGTTCTGGAACTCGAGATATGATTTTTAAGGTGACAGTGACGCAGTTAGCTAGCCTTGCTCGAATGAACTTAAATATTTCCAAGAGAGAAATAAGGAAGTAAGCCGGTAACACCACGTGGTCAAATCCGGTGACGGTCACGGGTTTGGGGTGTTACATTTATTGGTATCGAGCTATGGTTTAGTCGGTTCTAGGACTACCATAAGCGTGTGAGTTTAGCTATACATGCCAAATTGTTAGTGCTTAATAATGTGTTGACTTGGACGATTGAAATTTTGTTTTGGTTAGCAAATGGAACCCGGTAGAGAGACCCTTAGCGGATGACGTTGAAAGTGTAGCGGCTGCTCTGCGCAAGGGACACCGCTGTTGAGCCTCGATCATCTGCGGATAATCAAGGTGAAGGGCGAAACAAGCCTTCTTCACCATGATGAATGAGTGGGTCGCGCAATATGCCCGAACCAATCCGGCTGTCCAACCATTCTGAATTTAAATACCCCACCCCAAGAGCCCGTAATGCCATCGATTCATCGATCCTGTGAGGCTGAGTAAACCACCGTGGACTTGATTTGGAAGCGGGGGCCGAGGAGTTCAAGGCCATAGTTACCGATTTATGCCGAAAGGGCCGAAGTTCGCTTGATAATACCATTCGGGTGTTTGATGAACTGCCATGCACACCAAGAATGTCTTAAGTGTGCTATATCCTTGTTGCGAGACTCAGCCTACTATTGGTGGAGGACCTTAATTTTGATAGTCCCAAAGGAACAAGTTACTTGGGATTTCTTTCAATCAGAGTTTCGAAAGAAATATATTAGTCAACGGTTCATCGATCAAAAGTGCAAGGAATTCTTGGAACTCAAGCAAGGCCGTATGACAGTATCTGAATACGAACATGAGTTCATAAGACTTAGTCGGTATGCTCGGGAGTGTGTGGCTGATGAGGTTGCTATGTGTAAAAGATTTGAAGAAGGATTGAATGAAGATTTAAAGCTGCTGGTGGGTATTTTGGAGATAAAAGAATTTGTAACACTAGTTGAACGAGCCTGTAAGGCGGAAGAACTTGGAAAGGAGAAGAAGAAGGCTAAATTTGAAGCTAAAGACCGTCGTAAGAGATCGACGGTAAAGCTCCATTTTCTATCAGTAAAGAAGTTCAGGGAGGACACAAATAAGTCAAGGACGACTGCGGGAGTTTCCATTAGAGCACGACCATCGATGGACTCACGAGCTACTTCGGCTGCTAATGTGGGCAATAATCGTCAAGAAAAGCCCGAATGCCCCCAATGTGGAAGACGACACATGGGTGAATGTTAGGGTAAGTCTACTAACAGGGCCTGTTACGGATGTGGTTCGAAGGACTACTTCATTAGAGATTGCACGAGCGAGATGAGAAAAATAAGATGCAAGGTGCGAGACCTAGTGGAACGACGGCTAGAGGTAGACCCCCGAGAATTTCAGGAGGTAGGGGTGGTAATCAGAGAGGGGCCTCTGATACGGTGGTTCGATCCGAGACTCGTGCTCCTGCTAGAGCATATGCCATCCGCACGCGAGAGGAGGCATCCTCCCCTGACGTTATCACTGGTACTTTCACTCTCTTTGATACTAGTGTGATTGCATGGATTGACCCCGCTCTACTCATTCATATGTATGTGAAACCTTAGCATCGGTAAGACTCAACTGTTGAGTCTCATCGAGTTCGTATTCGAGTGTCAAACCCTTTGGGTCAATACGCACTCGTTGATAAAGTGTGCAAGAGATGCTCCCTAATAATTCGAGAATCTGTTTCCTACCGATCCGATGCTTCTACCATTTGATGAATTCGATGTTATTCTTGGTATGGATTGGTGACCGTACATGATGTAGTGGTGGACCGCAAAGGAAAACCATTGATTTGAGGAGTGCAAATAACGAGGTAGTCCGAGTCGAGTCTCTTGATTTAAAAGGAGTGCCGCCGATAATATCTTCAATGACCGCCCAGAAACATGTGAAAAAGGGGTGTGAAACATACCTTGCGTATGTGCTTGATAGCAAAGAGACGGAAAGGAAACTTGAATCGGTACCAGTGGTCTGTGAGTATTCAGATGTTTTTCCTGAGGAGTTACCGGGATTGCCACCGGTTCGAGAAGTGGAATTTGGCATTGAAGTTGTACCTGGTACTACGCCGATCTCAATAGCCCCGTATCGTATGGCATTAACGGAATTAAAGGAATTGAAGGTTCAATTGCAAGAATTGATGGATAGAGGTTTCGCACGACCGAGTTTTTCTCCATGGGGCGCACCAGTATTGTTTGTGAAGAAGAAGGATGGAACTATGAGATTGTGCATCGACTATCGTCAGTTGAATAAAGTGACGATAAAGAACAAATATCCGTTGCCACGAATTGATGATTTGTTTGATCAATTAAAGGGAGCCTCAGTGTTTTCAAAGATAGATTTGAGGTCGGGTACTATCGGTTGAGGGTCCGAGAATCGAACATACCCAAAACGCTTTTAGAGCGAGGTACGGTCACTCTGAATTCTTAGTGATGCCGTTTGGCCTCACTAATGCCCTACGGTATTTATGGATGTAATGAATAGAATTTTCAGGCCATACTTGGATCGGTTCGTAGTTGTATTTATCGATGACATTTTGGTCTATTCGAGATGAAACCGAACATCTTTGAACACCGAGGCTAGTGTTGCAAATCTTACGAGATAAGCGGTTATCGTAAAGTTCAAGAAATGTGAATTTTGGTTGAGAGAGGTTAGCTTTTTGGGGCACGTGGTGTCCGTGATCGGTGTCGAGTGGACCCGAACAAAATTTCAGCCATAGTTGATTGGAAACCACCAAGGAATATTACCGAAGTTAGGAGCTTTTGGGGCTTGCGGATACTATCGACGGTTTGTAAAGGGCTTTTCGATGATAGTGCACCGATGACGAAACTACTCCAAAAGATGTTAAGTTCGAGTGGTCGGAATGTTTGTCAAGAAAGTTTCGATCGACTAAAACCTGTTTAACCGAGGCCCCAAGATTAGTACAAATGAGTCCCAGAAAGAGTTTGTCATGTATAGTGACGCATCCTTGCTTGGGTTAGGTTGTGTGTTGATGCAAGAAGGTCGAGTTGTGGCTTACGCGTCGAGACAACTAAAGCCGCATGAGAGAAACTATCCGACCCATGACCTTGAACTAGCAGTCATAGTGTTCGCCTTGAAAATATGGCGACATTACTTGTTTGGAGAAAGGTGTCATATTTATTCGGACCACAAAAGTCTTAAATATTTGATGACTCAAAGAGATCTAAATCCGCGACAAAGACGTTGGCTTGAGTTGTTGAAAGACTATGAACTTGTCATTGATTATCACCCGAGAAAGGCCAACGTGGTGGCCGATGCTTTAAGTCGTAAAGCACTGTTTGCTTTGAGAGCGATAGATGCTCACCTATCCGTTTCACCCGATGAGGTGCTAGTAGTCGAACTAGAGGCCAAACCGTTATTGATTCATCAAGTACTTGAATCTCAGAAGGTCGACGCCGAATTGGTCGCTAAGCGAGCCGAATGTGTTTCGAATGAGGAATCGGAATTTCAGATTGACGACCATGATTGCTTGACGTTCAAGGGTCGATTATGTATTCTAAGGAATTCGGAACTTGTTTCGATGATTTTGAACGAGGCTCACAGTAGTCGAATGTCAATCCACCCGGGTAGTACTAAAATGTACAATGACCTGAAACGCCAATTTTGGTGGCCCGGTATGAAACGAGACATTTCAGAATTTGTTTCAAAGTGTTTGATATGTCAACAAGTGAAAGCGGAACATCAAGTGCCATCGGGATTACTTCAGCCAATCATGATACCCGAATGGAAATGGGATCGAGTAACAATGGACTTTGTGTGCAGGTTACCATTGACTCGTAATAAGAAAGACTCGATTTGGGTCATTGTTGATAGATGACCAAGTCTCGCTCATTTTATCCTGTCACTTTGGATTTTTTGCTCGATAAATTGGCAGAATTATACATCTCCCAAATTGCTCGATTGCATGGGGTACCTATTTCTATCGTGTCGGATAGAGACCCAAAATTTACATCGCGGTTTTGGAAGAAATTACAAGAGGCTTTGGGTACCAAGCTGTATTTTAGCACTGCTTTTCATCCCCAAACCGATGGTCAATCCGAACGGATAATTCAAATACTCGAGGATATGTTGAGATATTGCATCCTTGAGTTTAGTGGTTCATGGAACAGTATTTACCTTTGATTGAATTCGCCACAACAATAGTTTTCAATCAAGTATTAAGATGGCGCCTACGAGGCTTTATACGGTCGTAAATGCCGTACCCCATTATTCTGGTGAACTTAGTGAAAGTAAAGTCTTGAGGTTGATTTGATTAAGGATGCCGAGCGAAAGTTCGAGTAATTCGTGAAAGTTTGAAAGTCGCTTGGATCGCCAAAAGTCGATATCTGGATTTGAGAAGAAAAGATATTGAATATCAGGTTGGAGACAAGGTATTTCTCAAAGTCTCACCCTGGAAGAAGGTGCTTAGATTTGGCCGTAAGGGCAAATTGAGTCCGAGGTTCATCGGTCCATATGAAGTATCCGAACGAGTTGGGCCAGTAGTGTACCGATTATTTTACCCCCTGAGCTTGAAAAGATTCACAACGTTTTCCATGTCTCGATGCTTCGACGATATAGGTCTGACCCGACACACGTAATTACTCCATCTCAGGTCAAGGTTCAGCCTAATTTGAGTTATGAAGAAGAGCCGATTCGCATTTTGATGCGCGAAGTAAAAGAGTTGCGCAATAAGAAAATCCCATTAGTGAAGGTGTTGTGGCATAAACACGGAATTGAAGAAGCCACTTGGGAACCTGAGGACTCTATGAAAGAGCGATACCGAGCCTATTTACGGTAAGATTTTGGGACGAAAATTTCTTAAGTGGGGAGAGTTGTGATGACCCTAAATTGACCCTAGTCGAGAAAGTGGTTTCGGGACCACTAAACCGAGTCATAAAAATAATTAATTGTTATATTCTATGCTTACTATGTGTGTGCATGCATATGTGGAAGTTTCATTCTCTAATTTTACCAATTTTATGAGAAATTATTAAATAGGGATCAATGTGAAACATGGTGAAATACGATAGGCTAATTTTAAATGGCTTATTAGTGCATGTTAACACAAAGGTGGAGTTGCATGTCAAATAACCCATTTCCTAAGGTTAGTGGCCTTCCATGACATGATGATGGGCAAAGAAAACATGTCCTAGACATGTTGGCCTAGTGCATTATGGAAGGAAAATAAAGAAATGAAAAAAAAAGGAAAATGATGATAGCAAAAAAAAAGTGTGTGGATGTCTCCCCCCCCCCCATTTTGCCGTGAAGTGAACATAGAAAAACAAAAAAAAAAGTGTTCATCTTTGAACATGCTTGGCCAAATTGAAGAAGAAAGCAAGAGAAGGTTTGGTCACCCTTGAGCTTGAATTAAGGTAAGTGAGTTCATGTTGGTTCTTGAAAGGTTAGCATACTTTAAGCTAGCTACTAAAATTTCCTACTTAGCCATGTCAAAATCTTGGTTGTGTGGTAATATTGGGTAATCGGCCATGGAAGAAATTGAGGAAAATGATTGTTGTCTTTGTGTTGTAATGAGTATTTGTGGATGGGTGAAGTTTGAGTTAGTTAAGTGTTCATGTAGATGGTTTGGGTGATAGGGAAAAATCGCTTGTGTGTGTATGGATAGTTGCCGAATGTGTGTATAGTCAAAGAAGAAATTCTTAAAGTGTCTAGTTAATTGATGTTGGGTAAATGGTGTGTGTAAATTATTTAAAATAAAATAATTGTATGAGTATTAAAGATGGTACATGAATTCGGCCTTAGAAGAAATTTTAGTATAATATGCTTGGATGTTAATAGGTTATTGCTTTAATGACCGAGTGTGTCAAGGGATAATGCATGGACTAATTGATTAATATGTGTTAAGGGAAAGTGAATAAATGTCTATTTGATAAGCTATATATATATTCGGCTATGAAGGCTGAAGGTTAAGTCATAGAGATTTTGGTGATATTCATATTCGGTCTTAAGGGTTATATGTGTAACTTGGCTATGTGGGTTACGAGTTAAGGTAAATTACTTATTTGATATGGGTATTCAGCCATAAGCTAGCATGATGGGACTTTAATAAGATAAATTTGTTTGAATTAGCCCAATAGCTTAGAGGATCGAAGTTGGACAAGGGGAAAGAAAAAGTAATTGAATAGCCGTTGAAGACATTCGACAACATCCGAGGTAAGTCATTAAGCATATATTTGGTATTGATTTAAATGATCATAATATCTATGCAATTGTGTTTAATGAGATGATATGTAAATGAAAATGTATGTGTATGGAATGATGACATTGTTGAATGTATAAAGGTAGTAAAATGCGTGAGCGTTTGGTCTCGGCACTAAGTGTGCGGGCAATAAATGGGCATGGTGACAAGATTGGCACTAAGTGTGCAAGCTTGAAAAGTATGGCACTAAGTGTGCGAATTTAAATTATACGGCACTATGTGTGCGAGCTTAAATCACATGGCACTAAGTGTGCGTGATCGATTATTAAGCACTACGTGTGCGAATTTAATATATATATATGTTCGATCGGTTACTCATATGGAGGGTGTGACCTTATCGAGTTGATCATGGACAGCGGAAAGGGTAAGTACCTTGAGCTCACGGCGAATAGGCGCTATGTTCATGCTCGGGGTTGAGTTGGTAAGTTTTAAATCTATGTGATGATTTAAATTGCATTCCGTAAATAAGGTATCGTGGAATAGATGAAAGTTCATTTGATTGCATGATTGTTGCGGAAATGAGATGATGTATGGAAATGCCTCAATTATCCTATTAAATAGAATATGAAATGTGAATGTATGACTTGGTATGAGATCGAACCGATAGGCCTAAGGAATCCATGGTATAGCGGTATGGATGGAGTACTTAGCCTCGTTTTCATTGTTTCGTTTAGTGATAATTTGGTTAAAGGATGGTTGTGAAATGCTTATGACTTCTCGAGTTATATACTCACTCGGTGTTTTCTTGTCACCCATTTTAGGTCTCTTGGACTCGTCTCTTTTTGTGTGCTCGGAACCGTCGTCGAAGTCATCACACCGGCAAGCAATCTTTGGTATTGTCTTCTTAGCCGATCTAGGAGAACATTTGGCATGTATAGGCTATTTTGTTTTGTTGAAATTTGGGTTGTAAACTTTACCCATGCGAAAATGGCCCATATGGTTGGTTGGATTTGGTTCCAAAACACTTATTCATGAGTCTTAAAATCTTAATTTTGATAAGGTGGTCATAATTTGTGATATGTATGATGGATGATTAGTTGGGTCATGGAGGAATTATGAAATAGGCATTGTTTGCCTTAGTAATGATCTTGACAGCAGCAGTGATGTGAGATTGAAAAATCACTAAAATAGTAGAAGTAGAATTAAATAGTGAATAAATTATAAAATTGAACCCTGATGAATCTACTTTCATATGGAAGAAACGAAACAGTCATGTGAGTCGGATTTTAAGAGATATTCAGGTTTTAAAACAGGGCCAGAACGGTTTCTGGATCCCTGTTCCGACTTTGAAAATTTACTATAAATTAACCAGAGATAATTAGAGTGATGCTCTATATATACAGATTTCTTTGTGAGTCTAGTTTCTTTAGAAACAAACGGCATAAGTGTTGGAGCCCTGTACAGAAAGATATCCAAGACGTAATGCAAAGGTCAAGTAGTCGAACCCTGAAATAGGGGTGACTTTAACTAATAAACTGTACTAATTGGCTCAAAAAAAAATTATAGAAATAAATGTGTAGATGGAATTATGAGTCTAGTTTCAGGGAAAATTTACGGAACTAATTTTCAAGTTCTGGAACTCGAGATATGATTTTTAAGGTGACAAGGACGCAGTTAGCTAGCTTTGCTCGAATGAACTTAAATATTTCCAAGAGAGAAATAAGGGAAGTAAGCCCGGTAACACCACGTGGTCAAATCCGGTGACGGTCACGGGTTTGGGGTGTTACAGTGATGGTGTAGGAGCAGAGGCTTCCTCTCGAGCACGTATCGCATACGTTCTTGCCGGGGCTCGAAACTCTAGTTTTGCAGCTTCTTTAGTCGCAACTCGACTGCTACTAGCACTCCCAGGGTATCTCGGAGGTCTACATCGTGGAATAGGAGAACTGAACTTCGGGGTTACTTTCACTTCTTTTTTGACTCGCTCTGGGCAGTCTCTGAGAAAGTGGTCAAGAGAACCACATCTGAAACATGCGCCTTTCTTCATTCAGCACTCTCGAAAGTGAAATTAGTTGCAACTCTTACACTTCAGCTTTTGATCATTTACATTCCCCACACTAGTCACCATCGGGGAGGAAGACTTCTGACTTCGTTGTTTAGAGCATCTCGCTCTACCTGAATATCCTACTGATGAAGTGGAGCATTCATGTTGGCTCCTTGCTTTCTTCGCAGAACACGAGGTATCGTTAGACCTCTTACTCTCAACTCGAGCCTCTCTCTTTGCTTGCTTTCATTCATTATTAAGTTCATCGACCTTCTTGGCCCGATCAGCCAATGCGGCAAACTCCCATATTTCAAGGATCCCATTCAACAACTTTATTTCTTCATTCAGACCTTCCTCAAAGCATTTGCACATTTTCAACTCAGTTTGGACCCATTTAGTTGCGTACTGACTTAGCCTCATGAACTCTCTTTTGTATTGTGCTACAGTTTTGTCCCCTTGTTTGAGTTCCAAGAATTCCTTTCGCTTCGAGTCTAAAAACCTTTAGCTAATGTAATTCTTCCTAAACTCTGCTTGGAAGAAATCCCAAGTGATATTTTCCTTTAGCACTACTTAGGATAAAGTCTTCCACCAATGGTATGCAGTATCCTTCAGGAGGGACACGGTACACTTTAAACACTATTCAAGTGTGTATAACAATTCATCTAACACCTGTGTAGTATTCTCGAGCCAGAACTCAGCTCTTTTAGCATCATCCTCGATTTTAGCTCTAAATTCCTCAGCCCCATACTTTCTAAGCTTATCTACAAGGGCCTTACCAATTCTTACTGGTGCCATACCTCGTGGCACATCCTCATCAGGTTGGTTAGGGGGCAGGGGAGGTCTTGGTATGTTGGGGAGATTCCTCAGATAATCCCCAAACCATTCATCCATCATATCAAAGAAGTTAGCTCGGGCCTCTTCCCGGCCTTCAGACATAAGCCTTCTTGCACTTGATTGTACTGAAGCTCATTATACTGAAGCTGGAGCATGGCTCTTGGCTCCCTCGAGCTCATCTTGCGCTTGATTGGAAGACATTTACTATATTCAAAACAATTTAAACAGTTAGGAGATGTCAAACTATCAATATTTGAATAATGGCATGTATAGCAAACCTCAATATCCTCTACGATAGTCCTAAAACCGACTAAACCGTAGCTTTGATACCACTAAATGTAACACCCCTCGCCCGTATCCGTCGTCAAGATAGGGTTCGACGCGTTACCGGGGTTTCACATTTACAAACATACTAAATCGGGTCACCAAATTTTGCTCAAATTTAAAACTTATTCAAACATGTACATTACGTCCCTTATACAAGCTGTCGAGGCCTAAAACATACCTAGGGGCAGTTCGGGACAAAATCGAGAGCATTCGATAAACTTTAGGCACCTTAGAAAATTTCCCTTACTTTGAAGTGTCACACGCCCGTGTGGGTGGGGCCGTGTGGTCACACACGCCCGTGTGGCTTGGGACACGCCCGTGAACTCAGCCCGTGTGCAACACTGACCTTAACCTTATCATACAATTAGGGACACACAGCCAAGGTACACGCCTGTGGTGCCTGCCCGTGTACAACATTGACTTAAAATTTTAGGTGCAAGGGACACACAGCAATAACACTCACCCATGGGGTTGAGCCGTGTGTCACACACAGCCTAGACACACGCCCGTGTGTCCAACCGTGTGGACCCTAATAGGCTATTTCCAAGCCTTTAGTCACCCTTTTCATCACTTATACTTAATGATTACAAATACAAAGTAAAACATGATTATATTCTTATAAATGATCTTGGCAAAACTCATTGTATGGAAACCTCATATATTGGTTTCATACATGATAAGTTATTCCCCATCTTGTATTTATGGGTTTCCATGTCACTTTAACACATTCAAAATTGGCTCGTTCTTGTGATTCATTGCCAATTACAAACTATCACATATGAATATAAACATGCATAGATCTGTAGGTCATAGCCTACTTCAAAATAAGCCAATTCCCATGGCCATATACAAAAAGATAGGTATATCTTTACATGCCTTTATTTGGCAAATCAAATGACACATATAACAAAATACTCAAAAGCCCTATACATGCCATGGATCAAATCAGAAATGTCTTTATACCAAAATTGATCTAGTTGATAGTGTGCTAGTTCTCCCAACCGTCTTCCCATCCTTACGAGTCCTTGAGCTCTGAAAAGCAGGAAAAAGAGAGGGGTAAGCATTTACATGCTTAGTAAGCTTGAATAATCGAAAAGTAAACTTACCAAGTAATTAGCATTCAACCAAATTGGGTAATAAATTCAATAAGCATGAAATGGCTTCCCTATCACATACACTCATTCAAAAAGTTAGTCATATAACAAAGCACCATGTAATTTATCCTAGATGAGCTCATCATTCAACATCTGATTTTGTACATATATCTCATATTAATCTCGTTGGGTTTTTAGGAAATCTCGATAGAATATCCATTAACCGTCAATTCATAAGGATAATCATTTCATGTATGCACTCCCGCAAACCTCACATCTTACGGCAGAATTACCAATCTAGGCTAAATTCCCCGTATCGTAAACTTATAAGGTGATGTCGGGATTTCTAGTCTAGGCTAAATCCCTTATAACGACAAACACCCTTAATGAGTTCAGATCTGAATTACCAGTCCAGCCTAAATTCAGACCCTAACACTCGTCTGAGCTAGATCCTTTTCATAACTGAGATCAACGAATTACCCTTCCGGGCTAAATCCTTACTGCAACATATGGAGGATCTCAATTCACATGTCAAGCATGGTTTATCTATTGAATTCCCTTTTTAACCTCAGCTGAGACAATTTTTCAACACATCATTATCAGAGTTACAATTCATGTAATTTCATGCCTGCAATAAATACAATCATCATGCATTCATAAATCATATAATTAGACACATTATGAGTTTACTTTAAGTTATCCGAACTTACCTGGTATTCGTTTTGGTACTGTGTTTTACTTATTCTGAAACCTTTCGTTTTTCTCGATCGACCTTCGGAATTTGTTCCTCGGGGTCTATAACAACAAAATTAGATCATTAACTCTCCACATTATACATTTCAAGTCTAAATTCCACCCCCGGTCCAAATGATAATTTTGCCCCTAACTTTTCATATTTTTACGATTTAGTCCCTAGGCTCGTATAATGAAACACATGCAATTTCTACCTTACCCAAGCCTAGTCGAACACTTCTACCTCTTATGGCAGCCCACATTTTCTGTAACACCCCTTACCCGTATCCAAGGCCAGAATAAGGTACAAGGCATTACCAGACTTAACCATACACATAGACGAAAACCGAGCCATAAAATTTCATTTAATTCAAAATTGTTCAAACACATGCATAGACTCATATTTAAAGACATATAATGTGGCATAAATGAGCACTTATACATCCATAATCATGCAATAACAAACAAAGCTAACTATATCATCACATCAAAATATAGGACATGGCATGATTAATTAAACTTACAAACCATAATGGATAAGGACCACATCTCATGATGATATACATAACTCAATGCAAACCGATATGCATGCTCAAAGTCATAATAATAATACATATCACAAACCAACTTCCCGTACATGCCACTCACTTGATATTTCTAATATTTGAATTAATTCTCCCAAAAATGATAGCTTGATAGTGTGATTTTGCCGCCGACGATCTCCAACCCCGAGCCGACCTGCCAAAATTGAAGAAGTAGAGAGGAGGGGTAAGCTTTACGCTTAGTAATTCCATATGAAGTTAATAAGCAATTACCCACATGTTTTTTTTTAAGGTAAAACATCATAATTGTACAATTTACTCTTGTTTAGGTTAAGTTGTTTTACCGAGTTATAGTTACTAATTCATTTATATCTGGAGCTACGAAACACGAAATTAAGTTTCGTTAATTTTCCTTGAAACTAGACTCATATACCTTACTCCCATAAAATTTCTAGAATTTTTGGTTTAGCAAATTAGTACAGTTTATTCATTAAATTTTCCCCTATTTTGCTGTCCAATAGTTCTGACCTCTCTTCACTAAAAATTATTTTTCTCATAGTACAGAATTCGGATAATGCTCTTATCTATCTTTCTAGAGAATAGACTCATTAAGGATTTTAATAATATTAATTAAAACCCATAATTATTTTTATAAAATATTTAATGATTTTCTCAAATCAAATTAGGGGATCACGAAGTCATTCAGACTCTGTCTCACAGCAATTTAAATATCTCATAATATAAATTTCAATTGCATATGCCATTTATTCTATGTGAAACTAGACTCATTGGGATTTAACTTATATTTTATTCAGCCAATAATTCAATTTCCACAATTTATGGTGAATTTCAAAAATTGCACCACTGCAGTAACCCAAAACTGCCAAGGCTAAATTTACTCATTCATTACTATTATTCACCAAATCCATGCAATATCATTTCATTCATAATGGTAAGAACACATTATTATGCTTCATAAACATAAATCCATAATCTCAATGTCATCAAGTATCAAGGACTTATTCCAAATCATGTCATTTTCATAATATTCACCAAATACTATATACATCATAGATCATCACATGTCAAGGCATCACACATAAGTTTAGTGTACATACCTGTACAACTTGTAACATAACTCAAAGACATACTCACCAATGGCTTATCTCATAGGGATAATCAACGAATACTTCGCCAAATAGCTCGTTGAACACTCAGAATATAATCAGATACACAGAATGTATGCACATAAGTGCCATGCCCACAGTTATACAAACTCAATAGCCTACGGAATATATGTGTAGCCAAGCTACCATGTAACCCACACATAAGTGAACTCGAACTAAACTCAACGAGCTCGGGTGTGCGCATCCATAAGTGAACTCACACTCAACTCAGTGAGTTCGGATGCTTAGTTACATCTCACGAACTCGAACTCAACTCAACGAGTTCGGAACTCAAATATCCTAGTGACATGTCACTTGTATCCTAATCTATTCCCAAGGTTCAAATAGGATTTTCCTCAATCACACATCTTTGTCGTCTTCCATGGAATGTTGGAACCGATACTTGGTAGCATTTCATATTTATCAAATAGCTCACATAATTTGCATATTACTAAATAATAATCCACAAAGCATAATATTTCATAATAATAATCATCATATCATATAAATAACATTAAATTACTTAAAATAACAATTATGTTACTAGATTTACAAATGAATTTACATCTCATTTAATATCAAGACAATACACATTGCATTATTAAAAATCATATGAACTTACTTCGTATGCGAAAATGGCCATTTTTACCATCTTGTCCACAACCTGATATTTTTCGATTTTAGCCCGAATTTTGATTTTTCCTTGCTCTATCATTTCAAATATAGCCTAATTAGGACTCATATTATTCAAATTAACCCAAAATCATATTTTGGAAAAATTACAATTTTGCCCCTAAACTTTGTCAAAATTATATTTTTGGCCCTAGACTTGTAAATTAAACTTCATCCTATTTCCTTATGTTTCATGACATGCTGATCATTTTTTCCTTCTATTGCAACCTCAAATTTGCACTCTAACATGTACTTATGAACATTAGGTATTTTTACCGATTAAGTCATTTTACTCGTTTTCACGTAAAATCGCTTAGTAAAAGTTGTTTAACACAATTTAAAGCTTTATATTCTACCATAAAACATCAAAATAAACATATTTCACTTATGGGTATTTTTCCAAATATAAACCCTAGGTTAAATTATTGCTAGAATAAGCTTAACCAAGTTACCGGGATTTCAAAAATGTAAAGAACTTTAAAAACAAGGCTAGGGAGCACTTACTGTAACATCCCGAAATAGGGCGTAAACGGAATAGTGGTTGCGAAACCACAAATCCGAGGTATAAAAATTTATTTTATTATTATTTTGAGGTTCATGATATGATTGCATGATTGTGTGAAAATTTCGTGATGAAATTCTATGCATAAAGTGCTTAAGTTGAGATTAGGGACTAAATCGAATAATTTGCAAAACTTGCATTCTAGAAGTTTTTAGTATGAAATTGCTTTGGAATATTAATTAGAAGGGTTTAAATAACAATTTTACCAATTTCTAATTTCATGGACAAAATAGGACATGGACGGAAATTTTGAAAGTTTAATAAGGAAGGGCATTTTGGTCATTTGGATATTAAATGAAATAAAAAGGGAAAAATAACACAAAATTCATCATCTTCTTCATTAGCACAAAATTTCAAGGGTTCTCCATGGCTAGGGTTTGTTTCAAGCTTTCAAGCTCCATAGTAAGTGATTCCAAGCCCCGTTTTTAATGTTCTTTACGTTTTCGGAGTCCCGGTAGCTCGATAAAGCTTATGCTAGCAATAATTTAAGTTAGGGTTCATATTTGGAAAAATACCCATAGGTGAAAAGTGTTTATTTTGATGTTTTATGATAGAACATGATGTTTTAAATTATGTTAGACAACTTGTGCTACTCGGTTTTAAGTGAAAACGAGTAAAAGGGCTTAATCGATAAAAATACCTAATAGTCATAAGTACATGTTAGAGTGTGAATTTGATGTTGTCATAGAAGGGAAAAATGATCAGTATGTCATAAAACATAAGAAAATAGGATGAAGTTTAAATTACGAGCCTTGGGGAAAAAGTGCAAATATGTGAAAGTTTAGGGGCAAAAATGTAATTTTTCCAAAGTTTGGGTCAAGGACTGTTTTGATAAATGTGAATATTAAATAAGTTAAATTTGCTATTATAGATCAAGAAGAGCGAAATTCGGGAGTAGATCGGGGAAAAGAAAAAGTAAAAGACTAAATTGTAAAGTTTAGTCACATTTTGTATCGAGGTAAGTTTACAGTAAATAAATGCAATATTCTTTTATTTTACATTATTATTGTCAATTTCCAGCATTTGTATACTTATTTTATTTGAACATTTAAAGTCGAATTAAAGGCGAAGTGACAGAGAAAAGCATTAGGAAGCCCGTTTGAACCTTAGGAATGTTAGGATATTGGGGTTGACAGACAGACAGATGTAAATGAGCCATGTAAGTCCATATCGCTTATATGGCTTTGGAGACAGGAATGAGCCATGTAAGCCCATATTATATATATATATATATATATGGCATTGGAGACAGAATAATTCATGTAAGTCCATGTCGAAGACATGGCATTGGCGAGATATTGATAGACGAGAACGACCCTAGTATCCTTAGTATTCGAGTGGTTCAACGGGTCATTGTTCACGTTAAATTACAGTGAATTATCAGCAAAAGGGAAGGTAGATTATATTTATGAATAGTGAAAGGTCGTAAGAAAGAAGGTAAGTGAGTAAAGAAGAAGGTAGAAAATGAGAAGTAAAGAAAGTTTATGAGGCTACGTGATATTATGTATAATTATTCATTATGTTGAATGTTTTAATTTATTTTCTTGTAAGCTTACTAAGACTCTCTTTATTTTATTTTTCTTATAGTTTTTATCAAGCCACTCGGGGATCGAAGGAAACGTCAGAGACCCAATCACACTATCGAAGAAATCACATTGGTATAGTTAGACGTTTCGTTTTGTGTATGGCATGTATAGGAACTTGGTTTCTTTTGATATGATATGATCAATGAATGATGTGTAAATACTTGCTAGTGATTAGCTAATAGAGTGGCTGATGATATACATGTTTAATAGTATGTATGATTAAGTAGTAACTATCACATGAAAACTAAGAAAAATGTGAAAGTAACTTAAAAACAGATTCAAGTATCAGAAATAACGGATTTTGAAAAATCACAAGAAATTTTAGAGACATGGGTTGATGGTGAATAATATATGAAATTAAAGCTCGTTGTGTCTATTTTCATATGGAATAAGCAAAATAGTTAAAGGTTTTGTATTTTATAGGGTATCTGAGTTTTGGTGAAATAGGGCCAGAGCGATTTCTGGATCCCCTGTTCCAAATTTAGAAATTCACCATATATTTTAAAAAAATAATTAGGTGGTTTACTTTATATGGTTAGAATCCTTATTGAATATAGTTTTAATAGAAACAAACGGTATAGTCATATGATTTTTTTACAGAGAGAAAAGTGGTTCGTAGTAAGTAGAGGCCAGTGCAGTCGAATTCTGAAACAGGGATAACTTTAACTAATAAACTGTACTAATTGGCTAAGTCAAAAATTATAGAAAATAATTAGTAGATAGATATATGAGTCTACTTTCAAGAAAAAATTACGGATCTTAATTTCGAGTTTTGAAACTCGAGAAATAAATTTTTAAGCAACCATGACGCAGAAAAACAGTTTATTCCGAAAATTAAAATAAGTGGTTTAGAGTTGTTTAAAAGGTAAGATAAGTTTACTAACACCTCAAGCTTGACTCCGGTGACGGTTTCGGGCGTGGGGGTGTTACACTTACAATCGAGCTTGGGAGTTTGAAAAAACCTTAACATGGCTGCTGCTGGGAGAAACGGTTGAATGAAGAAGACGATAGTTAATTTGGCTTATTTCCCTTTTTAATTCTTGTAACATCCTGAATTTGGGGCCTAGAAGAGTTGGGTTTTGAGTCTGGGATTCGAATAGAAGAAAACCTGAATAATTAGGAAGTTTTAAATATTATCGTTTCAGAAAAAAAAATTTATTTTATTAAATTACCACTAGAAAATTTTTATGTATTTATTATTACGGATATTTTAAATTTTTATGAAATTTTAATTAGTATTATTATTATTAGAAAAATATTCTTGTATGTATGTTTGAAAATTTTATGAAAATTATTATTATTTACTGTATTATTGATATTTGAAATTTTTATTATTAGATATATTTATAAAATTATTATTATTATTGGAAAGGAAAAAAATATATATATTAGTTGTAATGCCTTGATTTTCGGGATTTTTTTTGGGTTTTGTGATTTTTAGTAAATCTTGAAATTTTCATGTTCTAAATATTGGAATTATGTTTAAATGTGTTAGTAGACCTTTAGAAGGCCCAAGACTAAGCTAAACACGGTAAAATATCAAGGTGGGATTTTTAAGTGAATAGGAGATTTGGTTAAGTGGGCTTTTAAGAAGAACTGCATAAGTTATGACACAAATAAGGCCTTGGTAAAGTGGCAAGGTGACGCCACTAAGTTCCTTAAAAGTGGCGCTGGGAAGGAATTGGAGGTCCAGGTTCAAGTTGTAAGGTAGGCATATTGTTTTTCTTTTAATTTTTAGGCATGTACTAGGCATGTGATCACACAAGTAAATTTCGACAAGGGCCTTAGAGATGGGCCGATTGCTCTAATTTAATATTAGGGTTAGGTTCTTTTCTTTTCTATCTTGGAGAATTAGGGTTAGCCACCGAAAGCTTTCTTTCATCTTTTCGAATTCTCACAAAAGCCGAAAACACAAGTCTATTTCTCATTGTGCGAATTTTCTTCTTCTCTTTTCCTCCATGTTTTCTCTTCCTTTATGCTTCTCCTTCTAGCCAAACCTTCCGACCATCTTATTCACCTTCTTTGTCGATCCCATCTTCCATTAAACCTTCATCACTAATCGCCATTAAAAGGTCGAAATCAAAAACTCACTACTTGTACAGATTTCTCCAAAGCCAAATCCTTCATATTTTTGTTCCTTGTGATCAACATTCATCTTCTCTAAACCCTTAATATCTCGCTCAACAACGTTACTCCAAGGTTATAGCCTCAAACCATCATCTTCTTCATCACCTAAAAAGCGAAATACCATAGATTTAGGGACTTATAGCGAAACTTCAGATCTTCTAGATTCAAGTTCTACCATCGTTTAGAGGATAAATCAGACGATCTACGAGAAATCAAAGAGGAACAAGTGGTAAGTGCTCATCACTTCAGATCTAGTCTTATTTTACAACTTCGAAAAGCCAAAATCCTAAAATCTAGGGAGGTCATCGATTTGGGCATATGGCCTTAAGGGATTGTAATCGATGTTTTCTTTCGGTGACTAGAGTCTTCTTAAGCGTTGAATTAAAGGCGTGGTTCATTGGAGCAATCGATTCTGAGCTAGCTATCGATTTTGGCAAAAGGTAAGGTTTCAAGGCTTTTTAGGGATATGGTTCGATCATGGATAAGTAAGTTTTGGGGTTTAGTGATTATGGTTTGTAAATAAGAACTGTGCTAATAAATTGTAGGACATCGAAGGGATCTTAAAAGCGATCGTCACAAATCGGTGTGTACCGAACACCCTTTCTTAGTTCAATTCGAAAGCCAAAATGCCAAATTCAGGCATTTCATGGTCATGTGAGTATGCGAATGCTCTCAAGTCATAGAGTAATTGTTAGATCTGGCACCGCAAGGTGGTAAGCACGTTCAGCGTGGACGTTTTAGCGTATTTCGGAAAAAGGGGCTCGATGGGCCAAAATCGGGCCCAATGGGCTTACTGAGACCAATATGGGTAAGAGATGGGCAAATTAGCCTATTAGGTAGATGGTGGAATCGAATTGCATAAAACGATAAAATTACTGAATTAGCTTGTGTAGTAGCGTAGATCACGAAATTACCCTAAAGAGCAAAATTATCAAATTACCCTAAAGAGCAAAATTACCGATATACCCTTAGAGTTTTAAATTGGTGAATCGCATGATTGATCAATGTTGTATTTTACATGATATGCTTTTATTAATATCTGCTGCATGGGGTTGGGATATTAATGGAGGAAGTATTGAAAGTGGTTCATCCACGTCTTGGAGGCTTTGCCTCAATCGACTGAATTTGAGCGCTTCTTTGCAACTGTGGTGTGTAGGGTGGGTGGGTTGAGATATTCCCACATGGTGTGTAGGGTTGGTACAGGCGGTGTAGCGGTTGGTGGGTTGAGTAGTCTCCCGGATGGGCTTGCATTCATTATTACTGTTGTTACTCATGTTATTGAATCGGGCCTATGGGCCACATTGTTATGTAAAAAGGGCTAAGGCCTTGCTATCAGATTCGAAAAGGGCTTGACCATCGTGTATCTGTTATCTGAATAGGGCTTAGGCCCAATGGGCTCGAGCTGAATTGGGCTTTGGATGGGTTTCAGATACACCGAGTTTTCCCAAACTCACCTCCTTCCTCTTCCATCCTTGCGGTGAGCCCTAGAATTGGTGGACTTGAGTCAAGGGATTCAGAGTGGCCTTGAAGATTGATTGACGATTTTAAATAAGTTTAGCCTTTAATTTGGATTATTTTATTTTATCATGCTTAAAGTTGTAATAAGGCCACTCTTTTAATTACTTTTATTTTGGGGATTATTAAACTGGCTAGCACTAGGGTTCGCTTTTATAAAAACTACTTGTTTTTAAAAAGTTCACGATGACGCATAAAGTTTCCATAAGTAAATGTTTTCCCAAGAAAATAAATATCTTTAAGCAAACGTTTTGCAACCTTAATCATTTTCTTAAGATGGTCATAATCAAACGGTTTTCTCAAAATTATACGAGATGTTAGAGTGTGGCAATGGCGGTGTGCATGTCTAGGATTGGATCCGAAGAGAGCTTGGTACTTAAGCAGTCTGACGGACTCACCTCCTCTTCTTCCTGGTTTCCTACCTGGTGCGCAGCTTCCATTCACTTTAACTTACTTTTAAAAGTGTCTTTTACAACACCAACTCAGCTTTTCCAAACTAAGTGTTTTGAACGCATCAATGTGGCGCATCAGATCCGGTCATAATATCCAGGCCGGGTTTGGGGTGTTACATTTAGTGGTATCAGAGCCTAGGTTGCAACAACTCGGTACATGGATCGGGTCCAAAATCTTTTCAAAAACTTGGGCCTAAGAAGGGTATTTTTGGAAAGGGCGATTTTCAAGATGTTCAAGTTTTTCTATTTGTTAAGCGGGGTTAAATCAATAGTTTTAAAATAAAAGTGTTTTCAAAACAAATTTTTTCGATAAAACAAAAACATGGGTTTTATGGATTGATCGAAGTGGCACATCAATCCCCTACCAAGTCTGTAAGTACTTCTTTTTCCTATACTGTAATGTACTGAAATAATACTGTAGTTAGAATCGAGCCTTTTGATATGAAAATGTAGATAGGGTAGAACTAAAAACCCTAAAAGATTGAAACCGTGGTTAGGATATGATTCTATAAAAACAAAAACTTTAAAATACTATCTCGCATAGAACATATGAAAAAGTACTGAAATTTTTGAATTGAGATCTTAGTAGTTATTGTATGCATGCTAATAATGTAGAGTGTTGATATGGATTCTGAGGGTAAGCGAAGTCTGCCAACTTTGGGTAGCGGTAACTCAGAGCTTGGTACCGAGGCACCGGCCGAGTTAGTAAGGAAAGTGGTAGAGGAAGTATTGGATACAAAATTAAGGAAATTAGGGAAGCGCTTCAAGCGTGGTGCTTGGAGTGTAAGAAAAGGAAGGATTCTAGTTCTCGAAAAACCAAGCCTCATTCTCAGTGAAACATGTTAAGGCACGACCAAACTATCCAATCTGCAAAGATCGCAACGGACGTCATTCGGTGAATGCCATAGGAAGACAGGAGCATGTCGTAGATGTGGGTCCAAGGAGCATCGAGCTCGGGATTGCCAAGTTTATTTTATTTAAATATATGTTACGAGTTGTATGCGTGCCTGATAAACGTTTCTTTATTTCGGTAATTGGATGTTCTAGGTCGTACTAAAATTATTTAGATCAGAGTGCGCAGTGAAAGCATAGTGGTTTGACTTGAGTAATACGGTTAGTTGATAGTTTGAAATTTCGAGGACGAAATTTTTTTAAGGAGGGTAGAGTTGTAACATCCTGAATTTGGGGCCTAGAAGAGTTGGGTTTTGAGTCTGGGATTCGAATAGAAGAAAACCTGAATAATTAGGAAGTTTTAAATATTATCGTTTCGAAAAAAAATTTATTTTATTAAATTACCACTAGAAAATTTTTACCGTATTTATTATTACGGATATTTTAAATTTTTATGAAATTTTAATTAGTATTATTATTAGAAAAATATTATCTGTATGTATGTTTGAAAATTTTTATGAAAATTATTATTATTTACTGTATTATTGATATTTGAAATTTTTATTATTAGATATATTTATAAAATTATTATTATTATCGGAAAGGAAAAAAAATATATATATTAGTTGTAATGCCTTGATTTTCGGGATTTTTTTTGGGTTTTTGTGATTTTTAGTAAATCTTGAAATTTTCATGTTCTAAATATTGGAATTATGTTTAAATGTGTTAGTAGACCTTTAGAAGGCCCAAGACTAAGCTAAACACGGTAAAATATCAAGGTGGGATTTTTAAGTGAATAGGAGATTTGGTTAAGTGGGCTTTTAAGAAGAACTGCATAAGTTATGACACAAATAAGGCCTTGGTAAAGTGGCAAGGTGACGCCACTAAGTTCCTTAAAAAGTGGCGCCTGGGAAGGAATTGGAGGTCCAGGGTTCAAGTTGTAAGGTAGGCATATTGTTTTTCTTTTAATTTTTAGGCATGTACTAGGCATGTGATCACACAAGTAAATTTCGACAAGGGCCTTAGAGATGGGCGATTGCTCTAATTTAATATTAGGGTTAGGTTCTTTTCTTTTCTATCTTGGAGAATTAGGGTTAGCCACCAAAGCTTTCTTTCATCTTTTCTCAATTCTCACAAAAGCCGAAAACACAAGTCTATTTCTCATTGTGCCGAATTTTCTTCTTCTTTTTCCTCCATGTTTTCTCTTCCTTTATGCTTCTCCTTCTAGCCAAACCTTCGACCATCTTATTCACCTTCTTTGTCGATCCCATCTTCCATTAAACCTTCATCACCAATCGCCATTAAAAGGTCAAATCCGAAAACTCACTACTTGTGCCGATTTCTCCAAAGCCAAATCCTTCAGATTTTTGTTCCTTGTGATCAACATTCATCTTCTCTAAACCCTTAATATCCGCTTCGACAACGTTACTCCAAGGTTATAGCCTCAAACCATCATCTTCTTCATCACCTAAAAAGTGAAATACCATAGATTTAGGGACTTATAGTGAAACTTCAGATCTTCTAGATTCGAGTTCTACCATCGTTTAGAGGATAAATCAGACGATCCGTGTAGAAATCAAAGAGGAACAAGTGGTAAGTGCTCATCACTTCAGATCTAGTCTTATTTTACAACTTCGAAAAGCCAAATCCCTAAAATCTAGGGAGGTCATCGATTTGGGCATATGGCCTTAAGGGATTGTAACTGATGTTTTCTTTCGGTGACTAGAGTCTTCTTAAGCGTTGAATTAAAGGCATGGTTCATTGGAGCAATCAGATTCGAGAGCTAGCTATCGATTTTGGCAAAAGGTAAGGTTTCAAGGCTTTTTAGGGATATGGTTCGATCATGGATAAGTAAGTTTTGGGGTTTAGTGATTATGGTTTGTAAATAAGAACGTGCTAATAAATTGTAGGACATCGAAAGGGATCTCAAAAGCCGTCGCAAATCGTGTGTGTCAACACCCTTTCTTAGTTCAATTCGGAAAAGCCAAAATGCCAAATTCCGGCATTTCATGGTCATGTGAGTATGCGAATGCTCTCAAGTCATAGAGTAATTGTTAGATCTGGCACCGCAAGGTGGTAAGCACGTTCAGCGTGACGCTTTTAGCGTATTTCGGAAAAAGGGGCTCGATGGGCCAAAATCGGGCCCAATGGGCTTACTGGACCAATATGGGTAAGAGATGGGCAAATTAGCCTGTTAGGTAGATGGTGGAATCGAATTGCATAAAACTGATAAAAATTACTGAATTAGCTTGTGTAGTAGCGTAGATCACGAAATTACCCCTAAAGAGCAAAATTACTGAAATTACTCCTAAAGAGCAAAATTACCGATATACCCCTAGAGTTTTGAATTGGTTGAACTGCATGATTGATCAATGTTGTATTTTACATGATATGCTTTTATTAATATCTGTTGCATGGGGTTGGGATATTAATGGAGGAAGTACTGAAAGTGGTTCATCTAAGTACTGGAGTCTTTGCCTCAATCGATCGAAATTTGAGTGCGTTCTTTTAACCTGTGGTGTGTAGGGCTGGGTGGGTTGAGATATTCCCCACATGGTGTGTAGGGTTGGTACGGGGCAGTGTAGCGGTTGGTGGGTTGAGTGGTCTCCCGAGATGGGCTTGCATTCATTATTACTGTTGTTACTCATGTTATTGAACGGGCCTATGGGCCACATGTTATGTAAAAAGGGCTAAGGCCTTGCTATCAGATTCGAAAAGGGCTTCGACCATCTGTATCGTTATCCTGAATAGGGCTTAGGCCCAATGGGCTCGAGCTGAATTGGGCTTTGGATGGGTTTCAGATACATTGAGTTTTCCCAAACTCACCCCTTCCTCTTCCATCCTTGCAGTGAGCCCTAGAATTGGTGAACTTGGAGTCAAGGGATTCAGAGTGGCCATGAAGATTGATTGACGATTTTAAATAAGTTTAGCCTTTAATTTGGATTATTTTATTTTTATCATGCTTAAAGTTGTAATAAGGCCACTCTTTTAATTACTTTTATTTTGGGGATTATTAAACTGGCTAGCACTAGGGTTCGTTTATAAAAACTACTTGTTTTTAAAAAAGTTCACGATGACGCGCAAAGTTTCCGCAAAGTAAATGTTTTCCCAAGAAAAATAAATATCTTTAAGCAAACGTTTTGCAACCTTAATCATTTTCTTAAGATGGTCATAATCAAACGATTTTTTTCAAAATTATACGAGATGTTAGAGTGTGACAATGGCGGTGTGCATGTCTAGGATTGGATCCGAAGAGAGCTTGGTACTTAAGCAGTCGACGGACTCACCTCCTCTTCTTCCCGGTTTCCTACCCGGTGCAGCTTCCATTCACTTTAACTTACTTTTAAAAGTGTCTTTACAACACCAACTCAGCTTTTCCAAACTAAGTGTTTTGAACGCATCAATGTGGCGCATCAGATCCGGTCATAACATCCAGGCCGGGTTTGGGGTGTTACAATTCTTTTAATTATTAGTTTACCAAAATACCCTTAACTTAAAAATATTTTATTACACCCATTTCATGTCTATTTTTGTCTAGCAATTAACCAATGGTATAATTACCATTTAAGGACCCTCAATTTAAAATTTCATAACAATTGGACACCTCTAGTATGTAGAACTCAACTTTTTCACTTTCACGATTTAGTCCTTTTGACTAAATTAAGTGCTCGAACGTCAAAATTTTCAAACGAAATTTTTATGAAATTATTCCACGAAATCGTAGACCATAAAAATATAATAAAAAATAAAATTTTCATCGTCGAATTTGTGGTCCCGAAACCACTATTCCGACTAGGCCCAAAATCAAGATGTTACATTTTCCATTATTTTCTCATTTCTACCATACATTTTACAACTTTTACAAAAGGACCCTTTAATGGTTTTTCATGAAAATCATCTAGGAAAATATGTTTAACACGCATCCAACTTTCATATTCCTCCATAATTCATCAAAATACAAGTAACTCATGCATGTGTAAATTTTTAAACATGAACCCTAGCAAGAAATATGGGTAGAAATGGAAAGAGTAAGCTACCGAGATTTTAAAAATACAAATAACATTAAAAACGGGGCTTGGGAGCACTTACTATTGAGCTTGAAAAGCTTGGAAACCCTAGCTATGGAGGGCTTGAGACTTTCGGCTGGTACAAGGGAGAAAATGGCTGATTTTTGGTTCATTTTTCCCATTTTATTTAATTAAAATGTCAAATGAACAAAATACCCTTAAACCCTTTCTTTAAAATTTCATCCATACAAGCCCATTTTTGTCCAAAAACTTAGAAATTGAGAAAATTACTCTCCAATACCTTCTAATTTATAATCTAAATCAATTTCATACAAATTGCTTCTAGAATCCAAGTTTTGCAATTAATTCAATTTAGTCCCTAATTTCCAATTAGACACGTTACCCAAAGAATTTCTTCATGAAACTTTAACACATGCATAATCTCATATTCTAGGCCTCATAATAATCATAAAATAAATATTTTGATGTCAGATTTGTGGTCCCAAAACTACTATTCTGACTAGGCCCTATTTCGGGATGTTACAAGTTATTCCAGCAATTAAAAAAACTAAGTTAAACATTTATTCCAGTAATTAATTAACTAAAAAGAGTTTAATAAAAATAAAGTCCAAAAAATCAATAATTAACTAAGATGAGTTTAATAAAGTCCAGTAACTCAATTATTAACTAAGATTAGTTTAAATAAATTAAAGTTCAGCTTGTAAAAAATTGCAAGGGATTCCTATTGTGCTGTTCCAAGCATGATCAATGGATTCAGCTACTTGCTCTTCCCAAGCTCGATCAACATAGCTTGCTAACACATCTTGAAACCTTTTATCTCATGACCGAGTTATAGGTCATTATGCCAGCTCAACGGGTTAGGTGGTAATTTCCCAAGCTAAGGTCGAATCAATAAATGTGAAACTAAAGATTTTAGTGGTGAAATAATTAGTAATGCATATAGAGATAATAATAGTTTGGAAAGTGGAAACAATTTTGGAAGGATATCAGATTGTTCTGAAGATTATTCAGATTAACCAATGTTATGGTTAAAGAAAAAGTTAATCTCAGCCAATAAACTTATTTAGATATGATGTCTAAAGTATGTGTTTGTTGAAATTTTCCCCGAATTGGTTTTCGTTAGTGAATGGAATGATGTGGGGTTCATGATGATAGAATTAGTTAAAGAAATGATAATTGAGTAGTAAAGATGTCTGTGTGTGACAGTTACTGTTGAAATGAATATGATGATCTTTTCTGGGTATTCTATATATTCTTTTATCCTCAGAGATATGTGTGTGATTGTTCATTTTCTGGTGAAATTTTTATCGTGTGAAAATGTTAGCTAACTATAATGTTAGACGAAAGTTCTATTGGTCTTGTTGGTTCATGATCGGCATTTCTTTATCTCTTCAGAGTTCTATTCTAATATGTTGGAATGAAGTCGAGGGTAAAAAATTATGTGAGACTATTCTTATGTTTCTACTAATTATGGTTTTGTTTTCTATATACAGGAAATATATTATCTCTGTCATGAAGAAAGTCTAGAGTTAGTAAGCAGTGTTGTTCTTCTGGCTTTCTTTGGGGAATTATCAAGATCTTTATTATCTTCTTGTGAGTTATGTTCTCGAACTTCCGGTATGGTATCGTATCTTGGATTTCTTTATCTCGATTTTTCTATCATTCTTATTTCGTGAATTATCAACCATGGCTTATCTTTAAAGTGTGTTCTTTAACTTGTGATAACTATGTCTATTATGATTATGCTTCTGGTTCGATCATAGAAACATGGTGATTCTGGTATTTAGATTTCTCTAATTTTCGTCTAAGGAATTGACGTCGGTAAAGGTATAAATGGTGAAATCACAAACTTCAATTTGTATGATGGATTTCTTTTCTCAGGTAAGTTAATTAAAGTCAATGCATTCAATCAGGATGTCTTTGCTTCTTTGATCTAATGCAATTGTAAAAGTCTTGATTAGCATGATAAGAGAATTTTGAAAGATTGTGTGTTAAGTTGTTTTAATAGCATGAAGAAAGGAGCATTTTGTTATGTTATTATTTGATAGTCGAAATCAACTTGGTTGTTTTTATTAGAGTGAGCTGGTCAGTTGAAATGTGATTTGAGTTACATGTAGTTAAAGTATCCTCAGTTATGGTAATAAATTTTGTGCATCCACAAATATATCGATGGACAGTTTGAATGAAGAATTGATATTCTAGAGAGTATGATACCGAGATATACCTATTAGATTTATTCTAATCTGATGATGTTATTATGAGTTAAAGCTGCTCTGAATGATATGGTTATCGCATTTATGAAAATTCAGATGGTTTGTGCATGTTAGCAACGTTGAAAACAATTGAAGGTATTATTAACCGAAGCTCTAGTTTTGAGTTCAGTTTGAATTGAGTAATGAATTTATGATTTTTCAGTGATGCACTATTGAACGGATTGGAATGTGTTTTATTACTAGAATGTAAAGTGATGGTTCATATTTTCATATGATTAATGCACATTAAAAAGAACTGTTCGACCAGTGATTTAGAGACGGTCACTTTTATGTCCGTATTGAGAATTTAGTGATATCGTTTATTCGATGAAAGGTGTCACATGTTCCCTGATTTCAAGAATTAAATTATTGAATGTCATAGAAAAATCTAAAGTTAAGATAGTGTTAAAGACTTGAGCTATTGAAAGATTGCGAGTAGTTATTGATTAATCTCTAGGAAAGCAGATATAGTTACAGATGATGAATAGAAAAATCTTTGTTTATTTTATGAGTGGGTTACACGATTGATCTTAATTGATGATGATCTTGTTTTAGCTAGATTAAAAGCTACATCGGTGTTTTCTTTGCAAGTTTGAGAATTTCAGAATTGTGTTAGTGAGAGATAAGTTAAAAGAGTACAGCGAGGATCGACTTTTGATTCTGAACTTCAGGCTAGACCTAATTCGTGTTATTACTATTCCGAGATGGGATTTGTGTACTGAAGAATTTAGAGCTTATGCAGGAAAATTTTGTATGAGGCTCAGTAGTAGCTCGTTGGTTCATTTTGGGAGTAATAAAAATGTGTAGTTATTTGAAATAGATGTTTTGGTGATCGGGTTTCTTATTTGATAGATCGGCCGAGTTATATGTTTCTGAGGTTGTTAGCTCTCATAGAGTGTTAGTCCCCACTATTTTGGATTGAGATCCGAGGACTATATCCAAAATTTGGAAAAAGCTACAAAAAATTATGAGTACGCAATTGCATCTTGGCATGGTAATACACTTGTAAATCGGTGGTAAGTATGAGAGAGTAATTCAAAATTTTGAGGATATGCTCCGACACTGTGTGTTAAAGTTTGTAACACTCCAAACCCGATCTGGACATTATGGCCGAATCTGGCGATGTCACATTGAAGTGTTTTTCGTAAAACATGATGTCGTTTGTAAAGCCCAATCTTTATTAAGCCCCTTTGTGTGCTCTAAAAGATTATTTTAAACTTGTGTTGCTATCAAAAGTATTTATTTCAAAACGTTATTAATTTATAAATCTTGTTTGTAGCGGAAGCTTTTTAAACAGTCACGTTCTAGTGTTTACTTGCAAAATGATGTTTTCTTGCGGTAACTCTTAAAAGAGTTTACGTAATTGTGGTATTTTTGAAAATAATTTATCTTTTTTAAATCTCGCGTGTTTTTCCTATTTCTAGCAATATTAAAGCAAAACAAGTATTGTAACACCCCAAACCCAGCCTAGACGTTAGGGCCGAACCTCTCGTGTCACATTGAAGTGTTTTTCAAAAACCATGTTTCTATTAAAACCCTTCTTAATATTTAAATAACAACTTTTGGTCATTAAAACTTGTATAAAACCCCAGTTTATGTTAGTCTAATTTCAAAGCGTGGTTCTTTGAAAAATACATAATTTTATTCCCAAAATTTCCCTTAATTGCGGAAGCTAGTTTTAAAATAATTACTAAAACTTGATAATAAAAAGTTAAGTTGCAAAAGCATTTTGAAAATGTTGCGAAAACGTAGAGTTTGAAAACAGTTATTATTTTGGAAAATCGTGTCCTACTTCTAACAAATACTAAACATACTAAATACATTTCCAAAATAAGAAGTTAAGAAAATAAAGAGGCCCTATTACAACCCAAATCAAAAACCAAAGTGCTTAACTAAATAAACGAAACAGAAAAACATGTGCAGATGTGTGGTCGTCTCCGAGTCCTTCTACGACACCGATACACCTAACGCTGGGGATTCCCTGCACAGTTAATAAACGAGGTGAGTTTACGAAAACTCAGTGTGTAATCCCCTTACTAGAGTAACAGTGAGTATACAGAAACAGAACTAGAGACAATCTAGGCTAGAGCCCTTTAACGGTAACAATACAGTCCAGTTCAGAGCATACGTGGGCCAAAGCCCATTACAAATCACTTGGGTCTCAGCCCGTAATGGAACCAATTGGGCCAAGACCATATCAGTAAACAGTGTCAAGTGGGCCTTAGCCCATTACAGAATCAGTAACAGAATCAGGTGTACAGTATGTATAATGTATGAATGATGCATGCGATCCCATCCAACCCTGCACTTGCCTCCGTCCAACCCTGCACTACCTGTGGGGAATAACTCACCCAGGCCATCCTTGCACTCTAGAATTAGCACCTGTTGTAGCACTATACAGTATTTGCAGCAAAGCTGCATATATACGGCTTTAAGCTTTCAGTAACGGTCTTATTATTGGCACAAAGTCAGTGGTAACTGTATTATGTTAGGCACATAGCCATCAACTAGAGTAACATAACCGGTACACAGCCCTAAGTAAATGTGATCGACACAAAGTTGTCAATAATCATATATTGGCACATAGCCTTAGGCAAATACGTTTGGCACATAGCCATAATCAAGTTGGCACAGAGCCATATGTAGGTTGGCACAAAGCCATAATCAGAATAATTGGCTTTAAGCCATCTGTAACACCCCTAACCCGAATCCGATCGCCGGATTGAGGCTATGAGGTATTACCAAGCTAAACATTTAATTATTTCATTCACATTGTTAACAAGCATAAACAGAGATCGAGCTGAATACATATTGGTATTTAAGTTATACGCCATTTTCATATGGCCAAAATATTTACAGATACAAAACATAATTATCATCAGTGTAACACCCCAAACCCGGCCTGGACGTTATGACCGGATCTGATGCGCCACATTGATGCGTTCAAAACATTCCGTATTACTTAGTTTGGAAAAGCTGAGTTGGTGTTGTAAAAGACACTTTTAAAGGTAGGTTAAAGTGAATAGAAGTCATGCACCGGTAGGAAACCGTAAAAAGAGGAGGTGAGTCCGTCGGACTGCTTAAGTACCAAGCTCTTCCCGGATCCAATCCTAGACATGCACACCACCATTGCCACACTCTAACATCTCGTATAATTTTGAGAAAATCGTTTGATTATGTCCGTCTTAAGAAAATGTTTAAGTTGAAAACGTTTGTTTAAAATATTTATTTCCTTGGAAAAACATTTACTTTATGGAAACTTTGCACGCCATCGTGATCTTTTAAAAATCAAGTAGTTTTTATAAAACGAACCCTAGTGCTAACCAGGTTTAATAATCCCCAAAATAAAAATAATTAAAAAGAGCGGCCTTATTACAACTTTAAACATAATAAAAATAAAATAATCCAAATTAAATGCTAAACTTATTTAAAATTGGCAATCCATCTTCATGGCCACTCTGAATCCCGACTCCAAGTCCACCAACTAGGGCTCACCGCAAGGAGGAAGAGGAAGGGGTGAGTTTGGAAAACTCATTGTATACTGAAAACCCATCCAAAGCCCAATTCACTCGAGCCCATTGGGCCTAAGCCCTATTCAGATAACAAGACACAAGGGTCAAGCCCTTTTCGAATCACAAGAGCAAGGCCTTAGCCCTTTTACATAACAAGTGTGGCCCATAGGCCCGCTTCAAGAATATGAGTATCAACGAAATAATGAATGCAAGCCCATCTGGGAGACTACTCAACCCACCAACCGCTACACCGCCTGCACCAGCCCTACACACCATGTGGGAATATCTCAACCCACCCAAATTTCACACACCAGTTGCGACAGAACGTCAAAATTCGATCGATTGAGGCAAAGCCTCCAAGATCGTGGATGAACCACTTTCAGACTTCCTCCATTAATACCCCAACCCCATGCAATGAGATATTAATAAAAGCATATCATGTAAAATACAACATTGATCAATCATGCAGTCACCAATTTAAAACCCTAGGGTATATCGGTAATTTTACTCTTTAGGGTAATTTCGTAATTTTGCTCTTTAGGGTAATTTCGTGATCTACGCTCTCGCACAAGCTAATTCAGTAATTTTATCGCTTTTATGCAATTTGATTCCACCATCTACCTAATGTGCTAATTTGCCCATCTCTTATCCATATTGGTCCAGTAAGCCCATTGGGCCCGCTTTTGGCCCATCAAGCCCCTTTTTCCAATACGCTAAAGCATCACGCTGAACGTGCTTACCACCTTGCGGTGCGGATCTAACAATTCCTCTATGACTTGAGAGCATTCACATACTTACATGACCATGAAATGCCGAATTTCGGCATTTCGGCTTTTGCCGAATTGAACTAAGAAAGGGTGTTCTACACACACGATTCATGACGATCGCTTCGAGATCCCTTTCGATGTTCTACAATTTATTAGCACAGTTCTTATTTACAAACCATAATCACTAAACCCCAAATCTTACTTATCCATGATCGAACCATATCCCTAAAACCTTTGAAACCTTACCTTTTGCCAAAATCGATAGTTAGCTCAATTGATTGCTCCAATGAACCACGCCTTAGATTCAACGCTAAGAAGACTCTAGTCACCGAAAGAAAACATCGCTTAAAGACTCTTAGAGCCATATGCCCAAATCGACAGCCTCCCTAATTTTAGGGACTTGGCTTTTCTTAACTTTGCAAAATAAGAACAGATCCGAGATGATACGTGCTTACCCCTTACTCCCACTTGATTTCCACGCAATCTAGTGTAGATTTATCTATCAAACGACGGTGAGAACTCGATTCCCCAAAGTCTTGAAGTTTCGCTATAAGCCCCCAAATCTATGGTTTTTCGGCTTTTGTGTGATGAAGAAGATGATAATGTGGGCTACAACCTTGAAGTAGAATTGCGGTCGAGATCTAGGATTAAGAAAAGATAATTGCTAATTAATAAAAACAAAAGAACATAGGAGAACACGGCTTTGAAGAAATCGGCACAAGCAATGATCACAGGATTTCGGCTTTTATGGATTCGCAAAAGTATTAATGAATAGCAGGTGTAATGAATAGTTTTGAAGAAGAAGAAAGAAAAATAGAAGAAGAGGAATAGGGAGGTGGTAGTTTCGCTAGAGAGGAAAAAGAGAGGAAAAACAACCCTAAGGTGTTAAAGAAAAGAAAACGGCACCACTCAATACCCTAAGTGCCAAATACTAACAACATAGCCCCCACCGATTTTTCCTCTTCAATTCCCATAATTCGCCAACTCCTAGCCTCATCCAAATCCTTAAATCTCTCCTTATCCCTCATTAATCCAAGCATTTAAACCGATCCAACTCTCCTTTAGCGAATCCACCGAACTCCAACACTTACCCCTCCTGTACTAAAAAAATAAATGCATCTATTTGCCAACACAGGGAATCGATCCCTTGCCTTCCCAAAGCTCCACACGCCACTTTTCTAGGAGCCTAGTGGCGTCACCCTTGCCACTTAACCAAGGCTCTTTTGTGATGCAATTTACCCATCACTCCACTTAAGGCCACTTAGCCGTAACCCCTAACTCCTAAATCTAAAATTCCAAAATTCAACTGGTTTTGGCCAACTCATGGGCCTTCTATAAGCCCATTTACCTACTCAAAATACTAATTCCACATCCAAATACAAAATTTTAAAAATCTTTACAAAATATTGAAAATCGCGAATAAACCCGAAAATCAGGATGTTACAACTCTACCCTCCTTAAAGAAATTTCGACCTCGAAATTTTACCTTATCGTAACAGTTGAGGTATTGTTGTTTATAGCCTCCTCGATCTCCCGTAGCTTCCTCCTTGCCATGGTTTCTCCAAAGTACTTTCATTAGTGGAATTGATTTCCTTCTCAACATTTTGACGTCACGATCAAGTATTTGCACAGTTCCTCTTCAAGGTTAAATCTGGTTGTACTTCAATTTCAAAGAATCGGTATGATATGAGTTGGGTCGATCGATACCGCCTCAACATGGATACATGAAAACGTCGTGGATACGATGCGCTTACGTGGCAACTCTAGCTGATAAGCCACCGGTCCAACCCGCTTAACAACTCGGTAAGGCCCAATAAACCGTGGGCTCACTTACCCTTCTTACCAAATCTCAAAATTTTCTTCCAAGGATACCTTCAAGAAAACCATATCCCCACAAATAACTCAATCTCTTTGCGCTTCAAATCCGCATACGACTTCGCATCTATCGGACGCCTCCTTTAACCGACCCTTATCGATTAACCTTGCTTTCATTATTCGCCACCAATTCCGGTCCAAGCACTCGCGCTCACCCAACTCGTCCAACAAGTCGGCGTCGACATCTTCGCCATAAAGCGCTTCATATGGTGCCATCTGAATACTTGCTTGATAGTCTGTTATTGTACGCAAACTCCGCCAATGGTAAGTAGTCCTCCCAACTTCCACAAAATTGATGATACAACCTCTCAACATATCTTCCGAACACGAATAACCCTTTCTCGATCGTCCATCATGCGTGGGTGAAAAGCGGTGCTAAAATCCAATCGTGTTCCCAACGCTTCTTGCAACTTCCACCAAAACCGAGACGTAAACCTAGGGTCTCGATCAAATATTATTGACACTGGCACCCCATGCAGTCGCACTACCTCCGCCACATATAGCTTAGCCAACTTTTGTAGTGAGTAGTCGGTACGAACAGGTATGAAATGAGCAGATTTTGTTAACCTATCCACAACTACCCACACCGAATCTTTCTTGGTGGGTGTCAAAGGTAACCCACTCACAAAGTCCATTGTTACTCTTTCCCACTTCCATAGTGGAATTTTCACTGGTTGTAGTAATCCCGACGGCAGTTGGTGCTCAGCCTTAACCTCGCCGGCACGCCGACATTTCCCAACAAATTCAGGTCACCTCTCGCTTTAATCCGCCACCAAGACACCTCTCGCAAGTCTCAAGATAACTTATTCCTCCACGATGCATGGCACAGAGTCCACCATGAGCCTCTTTTAGAATTAACTGCCTCAATTCAGGATCCTTTGGAATACAAACCCTTCCACGAAAACACAGAACTCCTTCACTGTTCAACCCAAAATCCTCGTTCTCACCACTCTTAACTTGCTGGAACCGAAGAGCTAATGAATCGTCCTTCAACTGTTTTTCCTTAATCTATTCAGTCCAAGTAGGCCTTACTTGCAGTTCTGCCAACAAGCTTCCATCATCGAATAGACTTAATCGTGCGAACAAGGCTCTCAAATCCGTAACAACCCTTCGACTCAATGCATCCGCCACCACATTAGCCTTTCTCGGTGGTACTCTATCGAATGATCGTAGTCTTTAAGCAACTCCACCCACCTTCGTTGCCTAAGGTTCAACTCCTTCTGAGTCAACAAATACTTTAAGCTCTTATGATCTGTGTATATGATGCACTTCTCCCCATATAAGTAATGTCTCCAAATTTTTAACGCAAAAATCACCGCTGCTAGCTCCAAATCATGCGTAGGGTAATTCACCTCATGAGCCTTAAGTCGTCGTGATGCATAGCGACCACCTTGCCCTCTTGCATCGAAGACGCAACCTAACCCCACATGCGACGCATCGCTATATACTGGTGAAGTCCTTCCCGCACACCGTTGAATCAACACCGGCGCTTCGGTCAATACCTTTTCAACTAATCAAAAGCTTTTTGTGTTTCTCGGTCTAGACAAATGGTACTCCTTTCCTTATGAGTTTTGTCAAGGCGCGCCATTACTGAGAAACCCTCCACAAACCTTCTGTAGTAACCTGGCCAACCCTAGGAAACTCCGAATTTCTGATATTGACCTAGGTGGCTTCCATTCCAGAATAGCTTCAATTTTACAAGGATCCACCTTAATCCCCTCGGCAGAGACCACATGCCCTAGGAAGGTTACCTCTTTCAACCAGAATTCACACTTGCTAAATTTCGCATAGAGCTCCTTCTCCCTTAACACTTGCAGCACAATACGGAGATGCTCATCATGCTTCGCCTCTATTTCAGAGTATACCAAGATATCGTCGATAAAGACGACTACAAACCGATCCAAGTAAGGTTGGAATACTCGATTCATCAGATCCATAAAAGCTGCAGGTGCGTTCGTTAGCCCAAACGGCATGACCACAAACTCATAATGTCCATATCGAGTTCGAAATGCTATCTTATGAATATCTCCTTCTTTTACCCTTAGCTGATGGTATCCAGAATGAAGACCGATTTTGGAGAATACCGAAGCTCCCCTAAATTGATCGAACAGGTCATCAATCCTTGGTAGTGGATACTTATTCTTAATCGTCAGTTTGTTCAACTGGCGATAATCGATGCACATGTGCATCGTTCCGTCCTTCTTCTTTACAAACAGGACCGGTGCTCCCCAAGGAGACACACTAGGCCTAATGAAGCCTCTATCTAATAGCTCTTGAATTTGAGCCTTCGTTCCACCAACTCCTTCTTGCCATCCTATAGGGTGCAATAGAGATTGAGCTGTCCACAGTAACAAATCGATTCCAAACTCAACTTCCCGATTGGGAGGTAATCCAGAAGCTCTTCCGGAAAACATCCGAATTCCCTAACGATTCGATGGTCTCCACAATGATCCTCGATTTCACTTGACTTACCAAAGCCGATATGCCTCGCATCCCTTGCGATCGGTTTCTCGACCCTCAACGCCGATACTACATTGGATAAGTAATCCTTCGTTCTCCAATGATCATAACCTCTTCATCATTGACGCTTCTTAACACCATCCTCTTAGCTGCACAATCCAAAGTTGCCTTATGCTTGGTCAACCAATCCATCCCTAGGATCGATCGAATTCTTCAAACGGTAACTCCATCAAATCCCCACGAAAACCTTGCCTTGAATCTCCGAGGCACCTCCTTGAAGAGTTTCTCTACCTTAACCGAATGACCTAAAGGACTTATCACGGACACCCCACCTACGGTCTCCTCGGTGCACGCCCAAAGGCCCTAGAAATGTTATATGCCACATACGAATGGGTTGATCCCACATCAATCGAAGCGAGATAAGGTACACCATAGATAAAAACGTACCGTTATGACATCAAAAGGCACCCTCCTCGCATGACGAGCAAAGATATACCAAAGTCGGCCGACGAGCATCCGCGTTACCAATACCCCTGCCGGGTGCCCCACGTCCACGGCCATTACCTTCGCGACCTTGTCCACGACCTCTTGGCAGCGGTGGTCCATCCCTCACAGGTTGAGCCGGTCGCTCAGCCCCTTGTTCGGCCACTTGAGCTGGAGTGGCCCTCCTAGGACAATCCTTAATCCTATGCTCCTTAGACCCACAACGAAAACAAGCCCCAGAACGCTTCCAGCACTCTCCTTGATGCATTCTGCCGCAATCTCCACAAGCTTGCAGTCTACCTGTGTTCACCGGAACTGCTCGAACCGGTTCCCCCATCCTAGCTCTCTTAACATTTCGATTCTGACCACCGGGTCCAAGATCCCTCCGAACCGATTCTCGGTCCTTATCACGATTCCTCCATTCGGTTTGCTTCACTTCCTCGGCTATCTTAGCCTTCTCTACCATCGCAATAAATCTCGCTCCCTCTCATGAGCTATGAGCACCCTTAACTCATCTCTAAGGCCATCTCAAAAGCGTCTGTTGCGCTCATATTCAAGTGGAAGCGATGCCATTAGCATACCGACTCAATCGTAGAAACTCCGCCTCATATTCAAAGAATGGTCTTATTTCCCGAGTCGATTCAGAACTCCTTTCTGCGTGCATCTACATAGCTAGCTCCAACATATTTTGCCTTAAAGGTCTGCTTTGAACAGCTCCCATGTTACCCTCTCACCGGGGTACCTTCTCTTACAAGAATCCACCATCGACACGCTTCATCCCGCAAAGAACGACATCGCCCTTTCAACTTCGCTCTCCGAAGCGGTCCAGTCGCCCATGATCCGCTCTGTGGCTTTCAACCAAGATTCGGCCACATTTGGGGCCACTCCAGATACGCCTCTAAAAATCTCAGCTCCGTTGGCCCGAAGTCGTTCAGACATGGACCCCCTATTCATGGGCCCGACGTTAGCTCCGGCTACCCTTTCCAAAACCCTCAACATGGCCTGAGACAAAGCGTCATCCCCTGCAGCCCGGTCATATAGCCCATTTTCATTAATCGGTGGTGGACGTACCCCGCTAGCTGGCACGTGTTCAGATGACGCCGATCCAGCTTGAGTGCTACCTCGGCCTCGACCACGGCCTCTTCCTTGAGTAGCCCTTGTACTCATAACGATTTATCTGATTACGAATTTTATGACATTAGTTTACTGGTTTCACTGTTTAATACCGAAAGTCTTATGAACAGATAAAGTTTTAAAGTTATTTCGTGCAATCATAATTTAGCTATGGTTCTAGTCTTGTAGTCCTAATACTACATCATCAATAGCTCTATCTCTAAGGCTCAAGATTATCTACGATTATTTACAAGACAAGACAAGATATATATAGAGCGAAAGATACTTACGACTTGGTGCCGGGATTCAGCAGCCACTCATTTATCGATCTATTTAAAATTTCAAATACCATGTTTTTGTTTACCGAAAATAAAAAGATTTTATTTGAAAACACTTTTATTTTAAAACTATTGATTTAACCCCGCTTAACAAATAGAAAAAAACTTGAACATCTTCAAAAACTTACCATTTCTAAAAATAACCTTCTTAGGCCCAAGTTTTTGAAAAGATTTTCGGACCGATCCACAACCGAGTTGTTGCAACCAGGCTCTGATACCACTAAATGTAACACCCTAAACCCGTCCCGGACGTTATGACCGGATCGATGCGCCACATTGATGCGTTCAAAACATTCCAGATTACTTAGTTTGGAAAAGTGAGTTGGTGTTGTAAAAGACACTTTTAAAGGTAGGTTAAAGTGAATAGAAGCTATGCACCGGTAGGAAACCGTAAAAAGAGGAGGTGAGTCCGTCTTGACCGCTAAGTACCAAGCTCTTCCGGATCCAATCCTAGACATGCACACCACCATTGCCACACTCTAACATCTCGTATAATTTTGAGAAAATCGTTTGATTATGTCCGTCTTAAGAAAATGTTTAAGTTGAAAACGTTTGTTTAAAATATTTATTTCTTTGGAAAAACATTTACTTTATGGAAACTTTATGCGTCATCGTGATCTTTTAAAAATCAAGTAGTTTTTATAAAACGAACCCTAGTGCTAACCAGTTTAATAATCCCCAAAATAAAAATAATTAAAAAGAGCGGCCTTATTACAACTTTAAACATAATAAAATAAAATAATCCAAATTAAATGCTAAACTTATTTAAAATTGGCAATCCATCTTCATGGCCACTCTGAATCCCGCCCAGCTCCAAGTCCACCAACTAGGGCTCACCTGCAAGGAGGGAAGAGGAAGGGGGTGAGTTTGGAAAACTCAGTGTATACAGAAACCCATCCAAAGCCCAATTCAGCTCGAGCCCATTGGGCCTAAGCCCTATTCAGATAACAGATACAAGAGGTCAAGCCCTTTTCGAATCACATAGCAAGGCCTTAGCCCTTTTACATAACAAAGTGGCCCATAGGCCCGCTTCAAGAATATGAGTATCAATGAAATAATGAATGCAAGCCCATCCGGGAGACTACTCAACCCACCAACCGCTACACCGCCTGCACCAGCCCTACACACCATGTGGGGAATATCTCAACCCACCCACCCTTCACACCACACAGTTAAAAGAACGTCACTCAAATTCAATCGATTGAGGCAAAGCCTCCAAGACGTGGATGAACCACTTTCAAGATTTCCTCCATTAATACCCCAACCCCATGCAACAGATATTAATAAAAGCATATCATGTAAAATACAACATTGATCAATCATGCGTTCACCAATTTAAAACCCTAGGGGTATATCGGTAATTTTGCTCTTTAGGGGTAATTTGGTAATTTTGCTCTTTAGGGTAATTTCGTGATCTACGCTCTGCACAAGCTAATTTAGTAATTTTATCGGTTTTATGCAATTTGATTCCACCATCTACCTAATGAGCTAATTTGCCCATCTCTTATCCATATTGGTCCGTAAGCCCATTGGGCCCAGCTTTTGGCCCATCAAGCCCCTTTTTCTCGAAATACGCTAAAGCATCACGCTGAACGTGCTTACCACCTTGCGGTGCCAGATCTAACAATTCCTCTATGACTTGAGAGCATTCACATACTTACATGACCATGAAATGCCGAATTTGATTTCGCTTTTCCGAATTGAACTAAGAAAGGGTGTTCGGTACACACCGATTCATGACGATCGCTTCGAGATCCCTTCGATGTCCTACAATTTATTAGCACAGTTCTTATTTACAAACCATAATCACTAAACCCCCAAATCTTACTTATCCATGATCGAACAATATCCCTAAAAACCTTTGAAACCTTACCTTTTTGCCAAAATCGATAGTTAGCTCCGAATCTGTGACACCCCTAATGTGACCCTAGTCGGAGAGTGGTTTCGGGACCACAAAACCGAGTCACAAGAATAATTAGGTGTTATATTCTGTGCTTATTGTATGTGGAATTTGTATGCATAAATATTTCGTGCCTTGATTTTATTAATTAGGTGCTAATTCATAAGAAAGGACCCATGTGTTAGGACTTGAAAATGTGATAGGTGAATTTTAAGTGGCCAAATAATGCATGAAGTAAAGACATGAGGATTTGCATGTCAATTTAGCCAACTATAGGAAGTGGCCGGCCATGGTAATGAAGATGGGCAAAAGAAAACATGTCTTGAACATGTTTTGCTAATGGTGGATGTTAGAAATAATAAAATAAATAGCATGGGCAAGGGAACATGTTTCAAACATGTCTAGTTAATGGATCATGTTAGAAAGAATAAAGAAATGGAGAAAAAGGGAAATGATGAACAAAAAAAAAAGTGTGGATGCCCCCTTGTTGCCGTGAGTTGAGGAAAAGAAAGGAGAAAAATTTTGTTGTTCATCCTTTCTCATTTTGTTACAATTGCCATGACTTGAGAAGAAGAAAAAAAGTGTTCATGTTTTCTTTCTTTTGCTATTGCCGAATTAGAGGAAGGGAAGAAGGAGATTCGCCAAGGTGGTCTTCTAGATCAAGGTATGTTCAAGGGTACCTTTGGATGTATATACAACCTTTAGGTGATGAGCCTAAATTTTATCTATTTCATGGTTGGGTTTGGGGTTGATGGAGAGTTAGAATTGGCTAAGGAGCCTAACAAAAACATTTTGGTTGATACCTTGATGCCATTATCATGCTAAGTTGAATGGTGGATGCACTCTTGGTAAGGTCAAGGAAGTTGAGATTTCTTGTGTGTGTCTAGGCAAAATGCCGAATGATTTAGTGTTGGAGATAAGAGCTTACTTAGAATGATAAATTCTTCTCCTATGATTATTTTTCTTGCATGTTAAATGGCTCCTACTTAGCCATGCAAAATTTGTAATTTGTATGGATGATTGGAGCATTCGCTAAGGTATAAATGAAGGGATTTTGGTTGTTTCATCTAAGTATGGATGATGAATGTGCTATGGAAAGAAATCGGTCTTCCTATGAATATGATTCGTGAATGTTTATATTAGTAAAATAATTTATGTTCAAACACTTGAGGATTCGGCATTGTCCATGACTATTGTGTTTAGGAGGTGATTTTGATTATTTCAATATTGGAAAGTAAGAATAGGTGTGATCGGTCATGGGAATTTGAGATGTTGTACATTAGAATTGAAAATACTTGAGACTAGGTTACCTTAATAGTGATAATACATTCGGCCTTGATGCATTAATTGAATGTTGGCTAAGGTTTTGATATTTTGAACAAGGATAGTTGTGAATGGAGTGAAAACCATTAAATTATACACATAAGTATCCAGCAAGAAATTTAACTACTAAATGTATTTATACTAGGAGATCAATACATCAAAAGGGGAGAATCAAACAAAGGCAAAGCAAAGATAATCGAGTAGTCGATTGGAAATCGTTCATCCAATATAAGGTAAGTCATTAAGCATATATTTGGTATTGTTTTAAATGATCATAATATCTATGCAATTGTGTTTAATGAGATGATATGTAAATGAAAATGTATGTGTATGGAATGATGACATTGTTGAATGTAAAAGAAATAGTGAAATGTGTAGAAAGTTGCTTTCGGCACTAAGTGTGCGGGCAATACGTGTGTACGGTGACGAGATTGGCACTAAGTGTGCATGCTGGAAATATATGGCACTAAGTGTGCATGCTGGAAATATACGGCACTGGGTGTGCGAGCTCGAAGGGTATGGCACTATGTGTGCGAGCTTAAATCACATGGCACTAAGTGTGCGCAATCGAGTATTAAGCACGTAAATGCGTACTCTATATATATATATATATCTCCGATCGAACAATTATATGGAGGGTGTGTCTTCATCGAGTGGAGTATGGACAGCGGAAAGAGTAAGTACCTTGAGTTCGTGGCTAATAGATACTATGTTCATGCTCGTGGTTGAGTCGGTAAGTTTTAAATCTATGTGATGATTTCAATTGCATGATTGTTGTGGAAATGAAATGATGAATGGAAATTGCTTCAAATATCCTATTGAATAGTATATGAAATGTAAATGTATGACTTGGTATGACATTGATCCGAAAGGTCTAAGGAACTATGGTAGTTCGGTATGGCTGGAACAATGGGCCTTGTTTCATTATTTCATTTTATGATAATTTTAGTAACGGATGGTTGTGAAATGCTTATGACTTCTCGAGTTATAAACTCACTCGGTGTTTTCTTGTCACCCATTTTAGGTCTCTTGGACTCGTATCGTTTATGCGTGCTCGGAACCGTCGTTGAAGTCATCACACCGCTGGAAATCTTTTGGTATTGTCTTCGTAGTTGAACTAGGAGAACATTTGGCATGTATAGGCTATTTTGTTTTGTTGAATCTCGGTTGTAAACTTTAAGCCATGCGAAAATGGCCTATGTGGTCGGTTGAGTGTGAATCTAAAACCTATAGGCACGAGCCTTAGAAACCTTAATTTTGATAAGGTGGCCATAGTTTGTATTATGTATGATGAAATAGTTGGCCATGGAAGAATTATGAAATAGTCATTGTTTGCTTTAGTACCAGATGCTGCCAGCAGCAGTGAGGTGAGATGGAAAAATCACTAAAAATAGTAGAAGTAGAATTAAATAGTGAATAAATTATGAAATTGAACCTTGATGAATCTATTTTCATATGGATGAAATGAAACGACCGTATGAGCTGTATTTTAAGAGATATTCAGGTTTTCGTAAAAGAGGGCCAGAACGGTTTCTGGATCCCCTGCTCCGACTTTGAAAATTCACTATAAATTAACCAGAGAGAATTAGAAGTCATGATCTATATTTACAGATTCCCTTGCGAGTCTAGTTTCTCTAGAAACAAATGGCATAAGTGTTGGAGCCCTGTACAGGAAGATATCCAAGTCGTAGTACACAAAGGTCAGTGTAGTCGAACCCTGAAACAGTGGAGACTTTAACTAATAAACTGTACTAATTGGCCCAACGAAAAATTCTAGAAAAAAATGTGTAGATGGGATTATGAGTCTAGTTTCAGAGAAAATTGACGGAACTCATTTTCGAGTTCTGGAACTCGAGATATGATTTTTAAGGTGACAGTGACGCGGTTAGCTAGCCTGCCTGGAACAGAAATTAAATAATTCCAAGAGAGAAATAAGGGAAGTAAGCCCGGTAACACCACGTGGTCAAATCCGGTGACGGTCACGGGTTTGGGGTGTTACAGAATCCGATTGCTCCAATGAACCACACCTTAGATTCAACGCTTAAGAAGACTCTAGTCACCGAAAGAAAACATCAGTTAAAGACTCTTAGAGCCATATGCCCAAATCGACAGCCTCCCTAATTTTAGGGACTTCGGCTTTTCTTAACTTTGCAAAATAAGAACAGATCTGAGATGATACGTACTTACCCCTTACTCCCACTTGATTTCCACGCAATCTAGTGTAGATTTATCTATCAAACGACGGTAGAACTCGATTCCCCAAAGTCTTGAAGTTTCGGCTATAAGCCCCCAAATCTATGGTTTTTCGGCTTTTGTGTGATGAAGAAGATGATAATGTGGGCTACAACCTTGAAGTAGAATTGCGGTCAGAGATCTAGGATTAAGAAAAGATAATTGCAAATTAATAAAAACAAAAGAACATAGGAGAACTTGGCTTTGAAGAAATCGGCACAAGCAATGATCACGATTTCGACTTTTATGGATTCGCAAAAGTATTGATGAATAGCAGTGTAATGAATAGTTTTGAAGAAGAAGAAAGAAAAATAGAAGAAGAGGAATAGGGAGGTGGTAGTTTCGCTAGAGAGGAAAAAGAGAGGAAAAACAACCCTAAGGTGTTAAAGCGAAGAAAAATGGCACCACTCAATACCCTAAGTGCCAAATACTAACAACATAGCCCCCGCCGATTTTTCCTCTTCAATTCCCATAATTCAGCCAACTCCTAGCCTCATCCAAATCCCTTAAATCTCTCCCTTATCCCTCCTTAATCCAAGCATTTAAACTGATCCAACTCTCCTTTAGCGTAATCCACCGAACTCCAAAGACTTACCCCTCCTCGCACTAAAAAATAAATGCATCTATTTGCCAACACAGAATCGATCCCTTGCCTTCCCAAAGCTCCACACGCCACTTTTCTAGGAGCCTAGTGGCGCCACCCTTGCCACTTAACCAAGGCTCTTTTGTGATGCAATTTACCCATCACTCCACTTAAGGCCACTTAGCCGTAACCCCTAACTCCTAAGTCTAAAATTCCAAAAATTCAACTGGGTTTTGGCCAACTCATGGGCCTTCTATAAGCCCATTTACCTACTCAAAATACTAATTCCACATCCAAATACAAAATTTTAAAAATTTTTACAAAATATTGAAAATCGCGAATAAACCTGAAAATCAGGATGTTACAATCAGCCTAGCCTATACATGCCATATCGAGTCCAAAATACCACTGTACCAAAAAGATCGATGTGTGATGAACTGCTAACGATCCCCGAGTCGGTGGCCAAAATCAACAATCTATAAAACAGAGAAATAAAGAACAGAGTAAGCTTTCAAAGCTTAGTAAGTTTTTTTTTTTAACATTACAACAATTAAAGTCTTATCAAAAATCAAAACATGCATTTACATCAAGTAATCTCATATACAAATATACCATGACCGATCAAATCATTTTCATTTCTACAAATATAACCATCAATCATAATCATATATATGTATATTCTTCTTTGATACTAAAGCTTCACTTCGAAATCAATTCACCGATCAGTAAGTAATACGTACCTGAACATCTTAAATGTATAATACCTACTTGATGATGGATTTCTGCAAACATTCAATTTGTAGTCATACTTAACTTACCGGCGTTAAGCTTATCAGGTCTTAGGATTTGAAATCAATACCAACACAAGCCTGCGAGAATTTAAACCCGGTATAATACCAGCTCGAAGCCTGCGGGACTTTAGCCCGGATGTAATTCCAGCATATAGCCTGCGGACCTTAAGTCCGGACATAATTCCAGCATATAGCCTGTGGACCTTAAGTCCTGATATAATTTATCACTGAGTGTCATGCATACTTATTTGCAAGAGAATTCAATTCACAAAACATCTCACAATCATAGTTCATTTATTCCATTCAAATAATAACATAACATAGGCACCATTCATATAATCTTTGGTTCAATAACATACATGAGAATATATGTCCATTTTACTTTCCAAACTCATCTTCTAATGTCTATTCAGCTTTAAGCCTTAAACATAAGATATTTGTCACACAACTATATTCGAATAGCATCAGTAGATCTCAGTACAATTATCATACATATATCAAGATATTATCAATTACGTACTAAATATGACTATTCAAAACTTACCTCGGATATACTTGAAGGGTTGTGGAAAGGCTACTCAATTACTTTCTCTTTTCCCCTATCCAACTTCGACCCTCTTTGCTCTCGAGCTTGGATTCAAAAATTTAAGCTAGTCATTATTCGACTATTCAAGCATTTCTTCGGAAATATAATATATATATTCGACTATCACACATATTGATCATAGTAAGTTTATAAGAAAACATTAAGCAACTCATTAACAAAATTTTTTATCAATGCTTACCACATAATTCACAGATTCACGATAAGCTGTCATCTTGAGCAACTGTCACTAAATTATTTATAACTGGAGCTACAAAACTCCAAATCACTTGCCGTAAAATTTCCATGAAAATAGACTCATATATCTTTTATCCATAAAATGTTAAAATTTTTTAGTTTAGCCAAACAATACCAGATTTTTCTTAAATTTTCCCCTGTTTCACTGTTTGACTAATATGACTACTCTTTACTACGAATCCACTTTCTAATTGTATAGAAGTCAAAATATGTTCTCGTTGATTTCAATTGGAACTAGACTCATTAAGCTTTAATTACATAATTTATTCAGCTTCTAACTCCCCTCCCACAATTTATGGTGATTTTTCCAAATTCACGTTATAGATGCTGTCCCAAGCAGATTTACTACAATTTACTCCTTCACAACTCTTTGCATTCATATTATTTAAACATGTATATCACCAATCAATTTCATCATATATATCTATAATTTCACTTAAGCATAATCTCAATACAACACATTGTGCTCAAATCATTATTCAAGTTCAAATTCGGCTAACACACATATAAACACTAGCAACTAAATATTAACATTTGCATTTCACCATAATAGCCAATTGCCATTAAACAATTAAGCCACAATTATTCAATTTTACCAAGCTTTGACTTAATTTATAATTATCTAAATCATTTAAAACATTCAAAAACAAATTCTTCTTTAATTTAGCACATATTCGGCAATGACAATAGTAATTTAGCAAACCTTAATTTAACGTATAATTGTTCATAACACATTTAAAGCATCCACTCCATTCCATCAATTCAAAGCACATACATTACTCAATATTATCCAAGTTCATATTCTGCCATAGCACACAACATATTAGCCGATTTTCCCACTTAGCATCTAATGCACATATGTGCTCATTTGTTAGACTCTACTTCACCTATCTACCATTATTCATCCAAAATAACATGAAACAACAACCATTTCCTTGAACATCTTCCTTAGCCGAATACTCATGTTACCAACAAATTCAAAATTTTGACATGGGCTAAATAAAGGACTTAGTAACTAGCTTAATATATGCAATAATTTCAAAAACTATCATGAAATACATACTTTATTTCAAACTCAAAGTGACCGAATGCTATTTCCTCATTTTTCTTTCTCTAATATTCGGCTACTAAGGAAGAAGATGATACAAGCCTTTTGTTTTTCTAATATCTTTTTAATTTACTATTTTTTTATTCCACAAATTAAGCCATTACCATTATATAATATTATTACATAATACATATTGCTTATCATCATTATCATGGCCGGCCACTACTACTAAAGTGTGGAATTTGACATGCAAACCCACTAATATACATCATTAATTAATTGGCCACTACTAAAATAACCTATCATATTTTCACAAATTTTCAAATAAGTCCTTTTTAAATAATTTCACTTACAAATAGCAATATTAAAGCATGAAATTTTCACACATACACCTTCACATATAATAAGCACAGAATATAACATTTAATTATTTTTTTATGACTCGGTTTTGTGGTCCCAAAACCACTTCTCGACTGGGGTCAAATTAGGGCTGTCACACCATCGTAGCTATATCATGTTAGGCACATAGCCATCAACAATGGTAATATAGTTGGCACACAGCCTCAGGTAAATATGATCGACACAAAGTCGTAAATAATCATATATTAGGCTTAAAAGCCACCGGTAGATCCACGGTCGTCAAGCAACCATGTGATCCTTAATCGGTGGATCCACGATCATCAAGCAACCATGTGATCCTCAATCGGTGGATCCACGGTTGTCAAGCAACCATGCGATCCTCAATTTCTTCCTCCGTTTCATAATCCCCAACCATGTGCAACATAATATTATATGAATGCAACAAATATACACACGGCATACAAAATCATACAAATCATAGTCACAACAATCCAATCACAGTCATACATTCTCAGTCAAAACATAGTCAAATCAATCAAATTGTATTATCAGTGAGTCATATACCCTAGAGGGGCAGAACGGTCTTTTTACCTATTAGGGGTATTTTAATCATTTCACCCTATAAGGGTGTTTTGGTAAATCTACAAACCAAGGGTATTTTACAAGCCAATGGTATTTTTGTAATTTTTGAAAGTCAAGGGTATTTCTGTAATTTTGTAAATTAGGGGTATTTCTGTAATTTTCCAAATCAAGGGTATTTCGGTAATTTTCTAAATCAGGGGTATTTCTGTAATTTTACAAGTCGAGGGTATTTCAGTAATTTTACAAGTTGAAGGTATTTCAGTAATTTTACAGGTCGAGGATATTTCGGTAATTTCACAAATCAAGAGTATTTCAGTAATTTCACAAATTAGGGGTATTTTGGTAATTTTACAAACCAGGGGTATTTTGGAAATTTTACAAATTGAGGGTATTTTGGTAATTTTATAAACCAATGGTATTTTAGTAATTCTTCCCTACAGGGGCATTTCAGTAATTCTACCCTACAGATATGAGATTCACATAGTCCAATCCAATATTTACTACACCATCATACAATTTATCCACTTGGGCCCATGGGCCCATGGGCCCATTGGGCCTACATGGCCCATCCCGACCCATCGTGGCCCAAAGCAACCTAAGCCCATGAGAGCACTTATAATGGCCTCAACCATCACATCAAAGCTCCCACACGTGTGCTAGTACGCTCGTGTGGCTACCATCGTCGTGTGATCGGTATTTTGGCATTCCAGCATTTGCTGTTCTACAGCTAGAGTAGTGCGAAATACACACCTGTTTACAAGAACGTGCCGAAGTCCACGATCACCAACCTTGGTTAAACAAGTACGAAATAATCCCGCCTACAACCAGTGATCACCAATCCTTGGCACATCCTGCATTGAGTCTTCCTCCTAACTCATCTGGTTCGCTTTATTTAAAGCCAGCTTCTCACCAATTCTCTGTTAGTTTCCCGATGTGGGATTACTTTCAACCATTATGAAAATTCCTCATTCTTATGACCACTTCAACCACAGAGTTCCAGTCCAACTCCACCTCCTACACTGCTCAAATAGCAAAATAAATACTCTACTTCTCACCAATTCGGGGCGTTACTATTCTACCCCTATAACGAAATTTCGTCCTCGAAATTTCCAACTATCAAAATAGTCGTACACCCTAGCCTACCATGCTATGCTCTCGCTGCGCAGTCTGATACTAATAATACAAGCGCACACCAAACCATCTATCCATCGAAGCGGTTAGATATCACATACAAACCATTTCCAAAATACACACAGAAAAAATACAAACTCAAACTTCAAGTACAGCAATACAGTCTAATATCTAAAGAAATCATAGTGTTTTTATCTACTGTTTTTCTCTGAAAAAAAAACAACGATTTTAGAAACTTATGGATTCAGTGCTGGAGACTCGGTGTGCCACACTTTCTAGAACCATACCTCAAAACACTTTGCATATTTGAAAACAAACTCATGAAATACAAAATTTTGAAAACCCCTTCCACAGTTGAGTTTTACAACTTGACTCTGATACCACTAAATGTAACACCCCAAACCTGGCCTAGACTTTAGGGCCGAACTTGGTGTGTCACATTGAAGAGTTTTTCGAAAACCATGTTTTCATTGAAACCCTTATTAATGTTTAAATAACAACTTTTGGTCATTAAAACTTGTATAAAACCCCAGTTTACATTAGTCTAATTTCAAAGCGCGGTTCATTGAAAAATACATAATTTTATTCCCAAAATCTCTCTTAATTGCGGAAGCTGGTTTTAAAATAATTACTAAAACTTGATGTTAAAAAGTTAAGTTGTGAAAGCATTTTGAAAATGTTGCAGAAACGTAGAGTTTGAAAACAGTTATTATTTTGGAAAATCGTGTCCTACTTCTAACAAATATTAAACATACTAAATAAATTTCCAAAATAAGAAGTTAAGAAAATAAAGAGGCCCTATTACAACCCAAATCAAAAACCAAAGTGCTTAACTACATAAACGAAATAGAAGAACCTGTGCAGATGTGTGGTCGTCTCCGAGTCCCTCTGCGACACCGATCCACCTAACGCTAGGGATTACTTGAACAGTTAATAAACGAGATGAGTTTATGAAAACTCAGTGTGTAATCTCGTTGCTGGAGTAATAGTGAGTATACAGAAACAAAAATAGAGACAGTCTGGGCTAGGGCCCTTTAACGGTAACAGTATAGTCCAGTTCAGAGCATACGTGGGTCAAAGCCCATTACAAATCACTTGGGTCTCAGCCCATATCAGAACCAATTGGGCCAAGCCCATATCAGTAAATAGTGTCAGGTGGTCCTTAGCCCATTACAGAATCAGTAACAGAATCAGGTGTACAGTATGTATAATGTGTGAATGATGCATGCGATCCCATCCAACCTTACACTTGCCTCCGTCCAACCCTACACTACCTGTGGGGAATAACTCACCCACGCCATCCCTACACTCTAGAATTAGCACCTGTTGCGGCACTATACAGTATTTGCAATAGAGCTGCCAGTATATATACGGCTTTAAGCCTTCATAACGGTCTTACTATTGGCACAAAGCCAATGGTAACTGTATTATGTTAGGCCCATAGCCATCAACTAGAGTAACATAATCGGCACACAACCCTAAGTAAATGTGTTCGACACAGAGTCGTCAATAATCATATATTGGCACATAGCCTGAGGCAAATATGTTTGGCACACAGCCATAAGGAATTTGTGATTTACAGTGATGTATCATTAAATGAGTTAGACTATGTTTTGATACAGTAAGGCAAAGTAATAGCCTATACTTCCAGATAGTTAAAATCGTATGAAAAGAATTACCCGATACATGATTTAGAATTAACAGTTATTGTTTTTACGCTAAAAATTTGCCGATATTATCTGTTTGGTGAAAAATGTCATATATGTACTAATAATAAAAGTTTAAACTCTTCCAACTGAGCTTTCAACTATTTTAATTCCGTTGGAGTCATTCTGTATAGAGTTATCGATAGCGATATTGTTCCGGGTACTAATTCAATACCAAATTGAACTTCTCTGATCGAAGGCAAACTCGGTAATTCTTCTGGAAAATACATCCGAAAACTCACAAACAACAGGTACATATTCAATCTTTGATTCAGTCACCTTTGTATCCAGTACGTATGCAAGGTATGCATCATGACCTTTTTTCAAATATTTCTGAGCTGACATAGACGATATCACAATAGCTAATTCTTTCAAATCATCAGACTTAATCTGAAGAATCTCACTATTTTGACATTTCAATTCGATAGTCTTCTGTCTACAGTTCACAACTGCATCATGCATAATTAGCCAATCCATACCTAGAATCACATCAAACTCATCAAACAGTAGAAGCATCAAGTCAACCCGAAAACAGTAACCCCAAGTCATCAGAGGACAATTCTTACAAATTTTATCAACTAAAACAGATTTGCCTAAGGGGTTCAATACTTTAATTACAAATTCTATAGACTCGACATATAATCTCTTTTTAAACACTAAATTCATATAGATATAAGAATGGGTTGATCCAGGATCTATCAACGCAACTATATTAAAATCAAAAAGAGAAAAAGTACCGGTAATAACGTCTGGCGACGATGCGTCCTCTCGTGCACGTATAGCATAAGCTCTGGCAGGTGCTCTTGCCTCAGATCTCACAGTCGAATCTCTTGTAACACCTCGGTTACCACTCATATTTCTTATATTTCAAGGTGGTCTCCCTCTAGAAGTCGTGTTACTAGCTTTTACTGGTTGATCTCTATCAGCTGTAAACTTTTCTTGACAATCTTGGAGATAATGATCAAGCGATCCACATTTAAAGCAAGATCCGCTCACTAATCTACATTCACCAAAATGCTTTTTATTACAATGTTTACATTCAGGTCCAATGTTTCTAACACTACCCAGACCGGCAACTAATTTTTCCTAAGGTTTAGAACTTAAATGTCTTGTAACACCCCAAACATGCCCTCGACGTTTATGGCTGAATCTGGCGATGTCACATTGAAGTGTTTTTCGTAAAACATGATAACGTTTGAAAAGCCTAATGTTTATTTAGCCTCTTTGTGTGATCTAGAAAATAATTTTAAAACTTGCGTCACTATCAAAAAGTATTTACTTTAAAACGTTATTAATTCCAAAATCTCATTTATCGCAGAAGCTTCTAAAACAGTTTTGCGTGTTCGTGGTATTTTGGTAAATCATGCATATCCTTTGAAAACCCGCATCCTACCACTAGTAGTTTTAAATCATAATAAAATAATAATAGCCCAAATTAAAGAATAAAACTTAAAGAGGCCTTTTACATTAAAATACCCAACTAAAACTATTCATAAGTTAAAAGATAAATTCAGAAGCGTAAGCTGTTGTGTGTCTATCTCCGAGTCCATTGCAGCACTGATCTGCCTAAGGATTGCCTGTACAATTAATACAATTGGGTGAGTTTACAAAAATTCAATGGGTAATCCCAATAATAAGCAAACAGTGAACAATACAGTCTGGGCTTAAGCCCATATTAGTAACAGTTCAATATCAGTTAGAGCCTTGACCCATTTCAGTAATAGTAACAGTCGAAGTAATCAGTGCAGTAACCATGATCAATGCAGTAACAGTAATCAGTGCAGAATGCAAACAAAAAATCCTACCCATCCATCCTCTACACTCCACTCCGTCCAACCCTACACTCCATGTGGGGATAAAATCGACCCACCCAACCCTACACTCCAAATATAGCACCGGTTGCGGTACTAATTAGTATTACAGCAAAGCTGCCAGTAATATGAACGGTTTAAAGCCATCAGTAGGTCCACAGTCGTCTTGTGCGACCTGTGCAACCTTAGGTTCACATTCGTCTTGTGCGACCCGTGTGGCCATATCAACACAGTACACTTCCTCCAAAATATATATATCCCATCCCCATGCAATGCATCATGTGTCGTGTCATAATATCTTAGATGGATACAACATACATATAACATGGCATGCTCAAATATAGTCATACACATCATAGAGCAAATCAGTCATTTTACCTTACTAGGGTATTACAGTCATTTGACCCTACAGGGGTATTTCAGTCATTCCACCCTATGGGAGTATTTCGGTCATTTTACCCTATAAGGGTATTTCCGTCATTTTATCACATAAGGGAAAAATTTTCATTTTATCACATGAGGGCAAAATCATAATTTTATCATGGAATGGTAAAATCGTCATTTTATCACATGAGGGCAAAATCGTCATTTTATCACATAAGGGCAAAATCGACATTTTATCACTACATAAGGGAAAAATTAACATTTTATCACTTGAGGGTTCAGGTAAGCTTACCGACCCAACAGAAGGTCACAATCGCCTCAGGCGACCCATGCAACCTTAACAATCAACTAGTGAAAATGGGCACAAAGCCCATAATGCGGGCCTATGTGGGCCTACACACTCGAAGCCCAAAAATGGCCTTGGCCGTGTGTACTACACAGCTTGGCCCAATATTCTCCACACTTTCGTGTGGTTTAGTCGTGTGGGCGCCACAAGCTTGTAGGGCACACACGACCCATTCAGGCCTAACATGGCCTCAGCCCATGAAATTGCTCATGGCTGGCCTTAATGATCTTATGCCCACGGTTGGGCGTTCGGACTACCACTTGAGCGAACGTGGCTCATGTAGTGTCGAAAATCACCTATTTTAACTTTTGCAAATTTACGATTAAGGGTGGTGTGGTTACACACCTGCTTACGAGAATAGCGCAAATCTCCACGTACACCAACCTTGGTTAAGCAAGTATGATATAATCCCTCTTTAAATCAGTGATCACCAAATCCTTGGTACAACCACTATGTAGAACTAAGAACGGTTGATAGAAGGAATTGGCCTGTACCCACACAAGAGTCGAAACACTTGTACTGATTCCTCAAAGAACCCTTACTAGCCGAAAACAGAATAAATTAATAGAGGGAAATTATTCGGCTAACCCAACACACGAAGGAGAAGAGAATTGAAATAATAGAAATCAGGGGGAAAAGTAGATATAATCAATCAAAGACGAAAGAAGAGGTAAATGCTAATAACGGATTGAAAGAAAAGAAGCATGAAGGTTAGGCAAAGGTAAAGAAAATTAAGAGAAGTAAAAATGAGGGGAGAAGAAAGCCAAAAGAAAAAGCAGGAAAAAATAAAATACCCGAATGGTCTAAGTAGTAATCTGCCTCAGACAAAAACGAAATCAATAGCCAAGGGGTGGCTACCGAAATGGAGAGCACTTGCTAGTCGCAAAGCCGAATTTTGAGTGTTGGGAGATCACAAACGGCACCACTCTCCACTCCTCTCCAAATCCTGAAAGCATTGGGTGCCTATAATTCCCATTCGACACCAACTCTTTTCCAACCACAAATCCCCAAGATTTTCTCCTCAATTTCCTTTTATCCACCAATTCAAACATTCGAAAATCCCCCTTTTTACTCCCCCAATTCGGCTAACAACAAATCTATTAAAACTTACTCAAACTCTCGTTGTTTTGGTCAAACACAACCTCCTCCCATGGCCATCAGTAAAAATAATCTCCATTTGTACAAGCAAGGATTCAAACTTCAGACCACTAGCACACTCCATACGCCATTATCCGCTAGACCGGTAGGCTTTTTTTTGACATACTTTACTAAATTTTATTTAAGAGCCCTACTGACCAGAGACAAGGGTTTTATCCTTAAAAACCAAAATTTTTATGGAAGCCAAGGCTTAAACCCATGACTTCCCAGACACTTCCCAGACACTTCCCAGCACACTTAACCACTGAAACAGACACTCAATTGTGTCACTTTCTTGCATAATTAAATATTTATGAGCAGCTTCCCAACTGCTCCCATGCTCAAGACCTAATACTTCTAAGCTCAAATTTGGGGCGTTACATGTCTCACATCTCTGTCTCTAATCGAAATTCCCGTAGAAGCCGTAAAATGAGGATGATATTTTCTAAATTTCTTTGATGTCAATTGATGTAATTTGCCTGCAAATCTCTTTCTAGAATCTCTAACCACAGAATCAGTTTTTCTTTTCTCTTTATAAAGCTCTTCGACTTTACAAGCTCAATCAAACAAAACAACAAACTCTTTCAGCTCAAGAATTCTGAGTAACACTCTGATTTCTTCATTCAATCTATCCTTGAATCTTTTACACATTATAGCTTCAGAAGAGACGCATTCACAAGCATATTTTCTGAGTCGTACAAACTCTCTTTCATATTCTGTGATTGACATATGACCCTGGATCAATTCAAGGAATTCTTTTCCTTTTTGATCGATGAATCTTTCGCTAATGTATTTCTTTCTAAATTCAACTTGAAAGAAATCCCAAGTGACTCTTTGTTGCGGAACTACGGATATTAAAGTATTCTACAACTGATACGCGGTGTCTCTTAATAGTGATACTACACATTTTAAACATTCTTCAAGTGTGCAAGATAATTCGTCGAATACTCGAATTGTGTTCTCAAACCAAAACTCGGCTCTCTCAGGATCATCACTAACAGTGGCTCTAAATTCTCCAGCTTCGTGTTTCCGTATCTTATCAACAGGTGGTTTATTTAATCGCAGAGGATCAATAACTTGAGGAATTACAGGGATTGATTGGGGAATAGGTGGGGGTTGAGGTTGCTGAACAGCTGGGTTCGTACGAATGTACTGTGTGAACCACTCATTCAATATCTGAAAGAAGGCTTCTTTAGCCTCACCCCCGTGACTACTTGTCACGGGTCTAGATTCAGTAGACGCTGTCCCTTGAGTGAGAGTTGGCGCGTTACTTTCTACATCATTTGCTACAGCTTGTTCGGGATCCATTACCATATAAAAACACATTTGCAAACGTCAAGAGTCATCAAACTATCATAATTTTATATATGGCACATATGAAACTTTTGGTAACTTAGAAAAATTTTAACATTTCAAGTATCACACGCCCATGTGAATAGGTCGTGTGCCTCACATGGCTAATAGACACCCCCGTGTCTTAGACCGTGTGGAAACAGGGTATACATACTAACTTGTGTCACAAGGCCGAGGATACTGACTTATCAACACGGCCAAGTCACACGCCTGTGTGCTAGGCCGTGTGCCATTTAGAGGTATATTGACTTGTACCACACGGTCTATTATACGCCCGTGTGTGAGGCCGTGTGGAGCATACTGACTTCCATTCCATTTCAACACTAGGGGCCGTGCAACATGACCGCGTGTCACACACGGTTGAGACACAGGCCTGTTTCCCTGCCTGTGTAAACAAAAATAGGCTATTTGCAAAGCCATTTTGCCACCTTATATACACAAGCATTCGCAAACATAAATGACCACATTTCATAACCCAAAAGGTAATCATTCCATAACATTTCATACACACATCATACCAATTCAACTTGGTACTCAAGTACCTAATTAACACCATGCACTATTCATTCATATGCCAAATATATATCAAGACATCATTTGCACATTTTCAATCCATCTATTTCTTTCCCAAAACATGCCATGATTGAACACTTATATTTAACCAAAATATAATACCAAGATAAGCGAAATCTCATGGCTTAACTCATACACAAAAATATACCAAAACCTTGATATCAAATAACATATTTAACATATTTAAAACTAGCCTATACATGCCATATATATCCACAAGTTAAAAAGTACCAATCAAAAATTGGATAGTGTGATATGCAACTCTGACTTGTCTGAAACGCGTGAGCTATCGAACCTCTATAAAACATAGAAAAAGAAACAGAGTAAGCTTTTTTGTAACACCCCAATCCCGTGACCGTTACCGGAAATCGAATACGAGGTGTTACCGAGCTTACTTCATTTATTTCCCCCTATTTATTTTATTTTATTTTTTGTTCCAGCCAAGCTGGCTAACTGTATCGTAGTCGCTTTAAAAATCATATCTTGAGTTCTGGAACTCGAAATCCAATTCTGTAAATTTTCTCCGAAACTAGACTCATATATCTATATGGGGGAATTTTTGTAGAATTTTTGGTTGCGCCAATTAGTACAGTTTATTCATTAAAGTCTCCCCTGTTTCAAGGTTCGACTACACTGACCTCTGTACCTTACGATTTAAATATATCCCTGTAAAGGGCTTCAATGCCTATGCCGTTTGTCTCTAATGAAACTAGACTTGATAAAGAATCTGTACATATAAGGCACGACCTCTATTTATCTCGATAAAATTTATGGTGAATTTTCTAATTCGAAACAGGGGATCCAGAAATTGCTCTGGCCCTGTTTCACAAGAATTTAATTATCTCCTAACATACAGCTCATATGGTAGTTTCATTTCTTCCATATGGAAATAGACTCATCAAGCTTCGATTACATAATTTATTCATTATTTAATTCCATTTCTACTATTTTTAGTGATTTTTCAATCTCACATCACTGCTGCTGTCAGCATCTGTTACTAAAGCAAACTATGCCTATTTCATGATTTTTCCTTGATCTAACTAATAATTCATCATACATATTACAAATTATGACCATGACTAGCCATGCCAAAGGTTAATCATCACCGAGCATCTCCCTACTACACTATCACCAAATCATGAATTTAACACGAAAATAATCAGCCATGACATATGGCATAATAATCGAGTAGGCCTCAACCAATACTCAACCAAAACCGAATTACCAAGACTTGTGTCCAAACATCATAGAACCAAATCCAACCGAACATTATGCCATTTTCGCATGGCTAAAGTTTACATACCAAATTTCAACAAAACATAATAGCCTATACATGCCGAAATGTTCTCCTAGACCAACTAAAAAGAAGATACCAAAAGTTGCTAGCCGGTGTGATGACTTCGATGACGGTCCCGAGTACGCAAAAAGTCGAGTCCAAGAAACCTAAAATAGGTGACAAGCAAACCGAATGAGTATATAACTCAGTAAGTCATAAGCATTACACTACCATCCATTAATAAAATTTTCACAAGAGGAAACAACAAAAAGAGGCTAAGTACTCCATCCATACCGAACTATGCCTTAGTTTCTTAGACCTTACGATTCAATCTCATTCCAAGTCCTACATTGACATTTCATACGCTATTCAATAGAGTAATTGAGGCATTTCCATACATCATTTTATTTTCGTTACAATCATACAACTAAACGAACTTTCACCTATTCCACGATGAACCTTATGTACGTGACTTCAATTATAATCATCACATAGGTTCAAAACTTACCACGCTCAACTCCAAATATAAACATAGCACCTATTAGCCATGAACTCAAGGTACTTACCCTTTCCGCTGTCCAAAATCGACTCGGTAAGGTCGCACCCTTAATGTAAATAATCTATGGAAAATACATAGTGGGTTCGCACACATAGTGCTTAATAATCAGCCGCGCACACTTAGTGCCATATACTTTAAACTCGCACACTTAGTGCCATGCATTTCAAGCTCGCACACTTAGTGCCATGCATTTCAAGCTCGCACACTCAGTGCCAATCTCTCAACCGTGAACACTTATTGCCCGCACACTTAGTGCCGAAAACCATCCACTCTATACGCTTCACTTCTTTTTTTACATTCGACAATTTCATCTCTACATACATATACATTTGTATACATTTCACCTCATTAAACACAATTGCATAGGTATTACGATCGTTTAAATCAATACCAAATATATGCTTAATGACTTACCTTGTGTTGGGTAGAACGGTTCCAACTCGGCTATTTGATTGCTTTCTCCTTCCCTTTATCCGATTTAGTTCCCCTTTGCTCTTGAACTTAATTTAACAATTAAATTGATTTAATCATTTTGAATATCAAAGAGAAATTCGAGGTACTCAACCCTTATTTTTAATAATAAGACCAACCATACACCTATAATAACATCCAATTCATTAATTATTTTAGCACACGCATGGCACATAAGGTTAACTAAAGCTACATTCACTTATAAGATAGCACCCTCAATGAGCTCATACCATGACTATACCTAACCGAATTCAAATAGAGAATTTAGTACAATTACACATTCTTACTAATGTATAATTCTAGCATGCTTTAATATTTTATACACCTCATTCGGCCCTAACCATTCACTTAACTTATATGTACAAATTCCATCTCAAAATTAAGAGTTGCAACTACAATTAGGTTACAACAATGCCCATCAATGACCGAATGCTTAAGCACAACTATACTAAAAATTTATCCAACATCATTTTAATTTGCCCTTCACTATTTTTTTTTCTCATCAAATACAAAGTGATTTACATATATATATTAAACCAACCTTGCTAGCACACAATATTCCTTAACCGAATGTCATAAACCCAAGCCACACATTTTGTTCATTAAGACCCTTCAATGACCACATTCTTGCACCCCTTATGAACAAACCAATTTCAACCTTCAAGAAAAAGTATATGTACCAAGAGCTTCAAACTACTTGGCTGAATATCAAACCTCCAAACAACCAAACTTAATCCATGGAATGAGTAGAACTTGAACTAATCACCTTATTTATACCTAAATTTCCAAGAATTTCAAAGTGCTTACCTCTTCCTAAGCATCATCCAAGCCGAATCATGAACAAAAGAATTCCTTTCTTCTTCCTCCCTCAAGTCACGGCAATGGAGAAGAAAGATGAGCATTCCTTCATTTTTTTCATTTTTACCTTCTTTTACTAACAATATTTTATCTCCAATAACCCAATTTCTTATTATAATATCTAATTAACATATATATTGCCCATCAACAATCCATCTTGGCCGCCACTACAAAGGAATTGGGGAATTTGACATGCAAGTCCACCCTTGTGTCATCATGCATTAACAAGCCATTTAAAATTAGCCTATCATATTTCACCATGTCTCATATTGATCCCTATTTAATAATTTCTCATGCAATTGGAAAAATTAGAGAATGAAACTTCCACATACTCATGTACACATATAATAAGCATAGAATATAGCAATTAATTATTTTTATGACTCGGTTTTGTGGTCCCGAAACCACGTTTCGACTAGGGTCACATTAGGGCTGTCACAACTCTCCCCCACATAAGAAATTTTTGTCCCCGAAAATCTTACCGGTGAACAATTTTGGATATCGATCCTTCATAGAGTCCTCAAGTTCCCAAGTGGCTTCTTCAATTCCGTGTTTATGCCACAACACCTTCACTAATGGGATTTTCTTATTTCGCAACTCTTTTACTTCACGCATCAAAATGCGAATCGGTTCTTCTTCATAACTCAAGTTAGGTGAATCTCGATCTCGGATGGAGTGATTACGTCGCGACGGTCGGACCTATATCGTCAAGCATCGAGACATGGAAAACGCTAGAATCTTTTTAAGCTCGGGGGTAAAATTAACCGGTATGCGATCGCCCAACTCGTTCGGATACTTCATACGGACCAATGAACCTCGAACTTAGTTTGCCCTTACGACCAAATCTACGCACCTTTTTCCAGGGTGAAACTTTGAGAAATACTTTGTCGCCAACCTGATATTCAATGTCTTTTCTTTTCGAATCCGCATACGACTTTTGACGATCCGGCGGCTTTCAAACTTTCACGAATTACTCGAACTTTCGCTCAAAGATCCTTAATCAAATCAACCCTAAAAATTTTACTTTCACTAAGTTCACCAAAATAATAGGGTACGGCATTTACGACCGTATAAGGCCTCGTAAGGTGCCATCTTAATGCTTGATTGAAAGCTATTGTTGTGTTTAATTCAATCAAAGGCAAATATCTTTCCCATGAACCACAAAACTCTAAGACGCAACATCTCAACATATCCTCGAGTATCCGAATTATTCGCTCAGATTGGCCATCATCTGGGATGAAATGCGGTGCTAAAATGCATCTTAGTACCCAACACTTCTTGTAACTTTTTCCAAAATCGCGATGTAAATCTTGGGTCTCTATCCAACACGATAGAAATAGGTACCCCATGCAATCGAACAATTTGGGAGATGTATAATTCGCCAATTTATCGAGCGAAAAAATCAGACAGACAGGATAAAATGAGCGACTTGGTCAATCTATCAACAATAACCTGCATCGAGTCTTTCTTACTCGAGTCAAAGGTAACCCAGATACAAAGTCCATTGTCACTCGATCCCATTTCCATTCGGGTATCATGATTGGTCAAGTAATCCCGATGGCACTTGATGTTCCGCTTTTACTTGTTGACATATCAAACACCTTGAAACAAATTCGAAATGTCTCGTTTCATACCCGCCACCAAAATTGACGTTTCAGATCGTTGTACATTTTAGTACTACCCGGGTGGATAGACATTCGGCCACTATGAGCCTCATTCAAAATCATCAAAATAAGTTTCGAATTTCTTGGAACACATAATCGACCCTTGAACGTCAAGCAATCATTGTTGTCAATCCGAAACTCCGATTCCTCATTCGAGGCACATTCACTCGTTTAGCGACCAATTCAAATCGACTTTCTCGGGATTCAAGTATTAGATGAATAAATAATGGTTTGGCCTTTAATTCAACTACTAGCACCTCATCGGGCGAAACGGATAGGTGAGCATCCATCGCTCTCAAAGCAAACAGTGCTTTACGACTCAAAGCATCGGCCACCACTTTAGCCTTCCCGGTGATAATCAATGACAAGTTCATAGTCTTTCAACAACTCAAGCCAACGCCTTTGTCGCAGATTTAGATCTCTTTGAGTCATCAAATATTTAAGACTTTTGTGGTCGAATAAATATGACACCTTTCCCCAAACAAGTAATGCCGCCATATTTTCGTATGCGAACACTATGGCCGCCAATTCAAGATCGGGGTCGGATAGTTTCTCTCATGCGGCTTTAATTGTCTCGACGCGTAAGCCACAACTCGACCTTCTTGCATCAACACACAACCTAGCCCAAGTAAGGATGCATCACTATAAATGACAAACTCTTTGCTTGGACTTCTGCCAGACACATTAAAATTGACCCTAGTCGGAAGTGGTTTCGGACCGCTAAACCGAGTCACCGAAATGTTTGGACGTAATATTTATTGTCTAGAATATGTATATGTGAATGTGTGAAAATTTCAAGTTTCGATTTAGTAAATTTCATGTGAATTTAGTCAATAGGACCTGTGTGACACTTTTGAAATGTGATAGGCTAATCTATAAGGACCTAATAGTGCATGTAATCAAAAGGAGGACTTGCATGTCAAATTTCCCCTAATTGCTAGTGGCCGGCCGTGACAAGGAGTATGGGCAAAACATGTCATGAAACATGTTGTGTAAGTGTTTCATGTTGGAATAAATAAAATAAGGTGCATGGGTAATAAAAAATGAAAAAAATGTGTGTGAAGGCTTCTCCCTCCCTTGCCGTGAATGAGAGAAAGAAAACAAAGGAGAAAAAAATGTGTGTGTTCATCCTTGAACATCTTTTGGCCGAAAATTGAAGGAAAAAGGGAAGAAGGAGTGAAGCATTCGGCTATCCTAGGTCACTATTAAGGTAAGTTTGATGTTGTGCCATGAGATTCTTGCATGTGTTAGTTGTTAGCTTGAGCTCTACCTAGCCCATGGTCTAAACCTTGCTATGTGATGGAGATGACACTCGCCATGGATGTATCATTCTTGCTTGGTGTTGATGTTGTGTTGATGAGATATTAAGTGATTTTTGTAAACCATGTTGAAATTTGATTTGTGGGGTGAGTATGGTTTTCGGCTATAAAAGATTAATAAGGGTGATGGTTGTGTTTTATGCTAAACTTAGATAAATAATGGTAGTTGCTTACATCTTGATATCTATGAGTTCCTTTCTTGGTTCTACCATAGACCCACAAGTATATGTTTATTTGGTGTTGTTGGAGATTATGATAGAAGCTAATGAGTGAGAGTTTGATAGATACTATGAGGTTAAACTTCATGAGATTGTAAGCTTGTAATTTGGATGATGAAATTCATGCTTTGTGAAGGTAAATGGTGAGGAAGGAGCATTCGCCATGGTAGTAAGATGAAATGGAAAATGTTAGTATTTGATTACTAGTGTATAAATGCGTATTAGCTTTAGTCTTGAATTTGAAACGAAACGAGATATAATCAATACAAGTAACCATACTTGTAGGAAGTATTGAGCATAATTGGCCTCAACATGTACATGCATACTCGGCCACATGAGAAGATTAGTGTTGCATGCTTTCGGTTAGAGGCAAGCATAATGATGCCTTTATCTTGGTTAGGACAATCGGCTAAAAGGGATGTGGGTTAATATGTTGAGTTGATGCATGATTTCACATGTATGTGACTTTAATGTCTAATGTATAAATATGGGCTAAGTGCCTTGCATTCCTCTTTTCGATGCTCAAATGATTAAGTCAATTTGTTTGTTTAATTAAGCTCCGAGCAAAGGGATCTAAATCCGATAAAGGGAAGGAAAAAGTGGTCGAATAGCCATCGAAATCGCTCGACAACATCCGAGGTAAGTTCTCGAGTAATGGAACTTAGATTATGATTTGATTAGATCATGCTCTTTGTGTGTGGCTATTGAGCCGAAATTGCAAAAGTGATAAGTGACTTGTGTTTGAATTTTGCTAATGAAAATGAAATACTGAATGTGTCATGATTTATTGATAATTGTGCTTGGCTATTTGAATGATGTCCGGCTAAGTCCCGAAGGCTTTGTGCTAAGTGACTATATCCGGACTATGATCCGAAGGCATTCGTATGAAGTTAATAAATCCGGCTAAGCCCGAAGGCATTTGTGCGAAGTTACTAAACCCGGTTAAGTCCCAAGGCATTCGTGCGAGTTACTATAACCGGCTTTGTCCCAAGGCATTCGAGCGAAGTCGTTATATCCGGATAAATTCAAGGTACGTGATTCGAGAATGAGCGATCTTGCTGTAAAATTTCAGTTAATACGCTTGAAAAATTCCAGCAACGAGGTATGTTCGTATGTGCTTGAAATTAGTTGATTCCTTCAATGATATTCGCCGCCTAGTAATGAGTTTCCGGTATTTGGCTAAGATGATCCCTTATGTATGAATATAGGGTTGGAATGTGAAATAAGTATGATATTGAGAAATTGGTGCATATGAAATTATCCGTTAGCTATATGAATGCTATGCTTTTGTTGTGCTGAATCCTTGCTCAAACTTACTAAGCATAAATTGCTTACTCCGCTTTCTCTGTTTCTTTGTTTATAGATTTTGGCTTGTCGCTTATCGTATTCGGGATCATCAAGTCAAGTCATCCACACTATCAAAGCCCTTTTGGTATTCTTTTAGTTGAACTCTGGATATGGCATGTATAGGACTACCCTTTGTTGTTTTTCAAGTACTTTTGTGATGTATGTGTGTACGGCCATGCGGAAATGGCTCGTAGAAGTGGAGTATGGCATTAGACCATTTGTGTTTATGTATGTATATATGGTTTCATGATGTGACTATGGACTGGAATGGAAGTGTTGGGCAATGATTAGCCCTTGGAATGGTTAAACATGATCATAGGTAGACCTATGTATGACAAAACTCTAGTTGGTCCATGGAAACCAAGAAATAGGTAAAGTTACCTTGAAAACAGATGCTGACAGCAGCAGTGGTGTGGATTTTAAAAATCACTAAAATTTGTAGGAATTGAATTAAATGGAGAATAAATTATTTAAATGAACCTTGATGAATCTAATTTCATATGGAAGAAACGAAACGGTCATATGAGTTGTATGTTAAGAGATATTTAGGTTTTCGTGAAACAGGACCAGAACGGTTTCTGGATTCCCTGTTCCGACTTTGGAAATTCATTGTAAATTAACCAGAGATAATTAGGAGTCAGGCCATACATTTATAGATTTCTATTTGAGTCTAGTTTCTATAGAAACAAACGGCATCAGTATTGAAGCCCTGTACAGGGAGATATTCAAGTTGTAACGCGCGAAGGTCAGTGTAGTCGACCCCTGTAACATGGGAGACTTTAACTAATAAACTGTATTAATTGGACCGACCAAAAATTCTAGAAAAAATATAGTAGATGGATATATGAGTATAATTTCAGGGAAAAATTACGAAACTTATTTTCGAGCTTTGGAACTCAAGATATGATTTTTAAGGTGACAGTGATGCAGTAACCAGCTCGTCTGGAAAATTTTAAATGGACTGTGAAATGATTAAGTTAAGTGTGTGTGCACCTTGTGTTTGACTCCGGTAATGGACTCGGGTACGGGGTGTTACAATTTTATTGGTATCAGAGCTACGGTTTAGTCGATTCTAGGACTACCGTAATGCGTTTGGGTCTAGCTATACATGTAATATCCTAAATTAGGGCTTAATCGGAATAGTGGTTTCGTGACCACAAATCCGAGATAGAAATAATTATTTTACAATGATTTTGATGTTTATGATATGATTGCATGATTGTGTGAAAATTTCGTGATGAAATTCTATGCCTAAAGTGCTTAAATTGAAAGTAGGGACTAAATCGAATAAGTTGCAAAACTTGCATTCTAGAAGTTTTTAGTATGAAATTGTTTTGGAATATTAATGAGGAGGTCTTAAATAGCAATTTTACCAATTTTAAGTTCATGGACAAAATTAGGACATGGAAGGAATTTTTGGAAAGTTTAGTAGTAAGGGTATTTTGGTCATTTAGTTATTAAAATGAATTAAAAACAAAATTAAAAGCCAATTTTTGTCCATCTTCTTCATTAGGCCGAAATTTCAAGGGTTCTCCATAGCTAGGGTTTGTTTCAAGCTTCCAAGCTCCATAATCAAGAAAGACGTGGAATCGATCTCAATCGAGCAAAAGTAAAGATTGTGGACTAAATTGCAAAATCTTTGTATTTTGGTACCAAGGTAAGTTCATGTGTAAATAATGTAGCATAATTGTTATTTTTAAGTTATTGATATTAATTATGTGTTATGCTGAATTTTATTATGAAATTTATGCTTTGTGGTTAATTTCAAATAATATGTAAATTATGTGAACTACTTGTTAAATATAATTGTTACCGAGTATTGATTTCGCATTCTACTAAAAGACGGCAAGGATAAGTGTTCGAGGAAAAGCCCGCTTGAACCTTAGGAATAGATTAGGATACAAGTGACATGTCACTAGGATGGTTGAGCATCCGAACTCGCTGAGTTGAGTCCGAGTTCACTTATGGATGCGAATGTCCGAACTCGCTGAGTTGAGTCCGAGTTCGTGAGATGTAACTAGGCATCCGAACTCGTTGAGTTGAGTCCGAGTTCACTTATGGATGCGAACGCCTGAGCTCGTTGAGTTGAGTTCGAGTTCGCTATGGGCGGGTTACATGATTGCTTGATTGAATATGTGGCACTTATGTGCAAGTTATCCATGTATCCGAATTATATTCGATGTGTTCAACGGGTAAAGTTCTACTCAAATGGAGGAAAATTTCGAGATGTAAAGAGACGTATTGGTAAGTGATATGAAATGGATATTTTGAACAGGTATGTATTTAACCCTCGGGTTGAGTATTGATACAACCACGATAAGGTAATAAGATGATGAAGAATGATTAAAATGTGATATGTGTTTTAGTGATGTATGCTAATGTTGACCGGTATAACTGCTTGTTATGTTACTTATTATTTGCATATGAACTTACTAAGCATTTATGCTTACTCCTCCTTCTTACTCATTGTAGTTTTGGACAAGCCACTCAGAGTCGGGATAGGTCGAAGGCTCACCACACTATCCGTAAGATTTTTGGTAAATGGCTTGTAAATTTAAGTATGGCATGTATAGCAATATACCCATTTTGTGTAAATGATCTTATGGTATGGTTGTGAAATGGTTGAGGAAATGCTTGATAATGATAAATTATGAAAATGGTTAGTTTAGATTATGTTTGATGTTAAGGAAAACTATTAAGATACTTAGTGCATAAAAACTCATAAAAAGATGAAATTACCATAAATGAATACCACAGCAATACTAACGCGAGTTTGAAAATTTACTAAAAATCATAGAAATTGGATTTGGTGGTGAAATACATATCAAATTGAAGCTTATTATGTCTAGTTTCACATGAAACAAATGAAACAAGTAAAGGAAGTATATGTTAGAAGATATTTTAATTTTAGTGAAACAGAGTCATAGCAGTTTCTGAATCCCTGTTCCTACTTTAGAAATTCACCATAAATTGTAAAGATATAATTAGGTGGTGTATTTTATATCCTCAGAATCCTTATTGAGTCTAGTTTTAGTATAAACAAACCTCATAGTCATATGAATTTTGTACAGAGAGAAATGTGGTTCGTAGTAAATAGAGGTCAGACCAGTCGAGTCTTGAAACAGGGGTAACTTTAACTAATAAACTGTACTAATTGGCCCAACCAAAAATTCTAGAAAAAAATTAGTAGATAGTTTTATGAGTCTAGATTCAGGGAAAATTTATGGATCTTAATTTTGAGTTTTGTAATTTGAGATATGATTTTTATTGTGACTGTGACGCAAGTAGCTTAAAAGCTGTGAATGTAGAAACAAATAATTCAAAGTTCTAAAAATGTTAAACTAAGCTTAGTAACACCTCATACTCGACTCCCATGACGGTCTCGGGTGTGGGGCGTTACATTTAGTGGTATCGAGCAGGTTTAGTCGGTTCTCGGACTACGTGTTGTATGTACGGATTTTGCTATACATGCCATATGTATGAATTGTGATAGTGTGACGACTTGACCTTTTAAATGAAATTTTTTATATAGTAAATGGATCCCGATCCAGTTGTGGCGAGATGAAGTCTGAGTGTCACGCCACTCCGCTGATGGAGCAATACGATCGAAAACCCACCCCTCATTGTTGGTCGGGGAGGAGGGAAAGGGATCGGAAGCCTTTCTCCAAATGATGAGTGCATGGTACACTCGAGTTCGTTCAGACGAACCCAAATGTACGACCTCCCCACCTCCCCAATTCCTCAACCTATGCCTCCAATGCCTCAAGGAGTGGATATGATAAAATTTCACAGAACCCCGTTGATAGAATTCGTAAACAAGGGCTGAAGAATTTAGAGCAAATATTGATGATGATGCGAGAAAGCGAGTTCGGCTTGAAAATTCTATCCGGTATTTGATAAATTATCTTGTACACCAAGAATGTTTGAAATGTGCTACATCTTTGTTGAGAGATTCAGCCTATAATTGGTGGAAGACTTTGATTTCGGTGGTACCGAAGAGAGGGTAACTGGGAATTCTTTCAAGAAGAGTTTCGAAGAAATATATTAGTGAAAGATTTATTGATCGAAATGTAAAGAGTTTCTTGAGTGAAGCAAGGTAATATGACAGTCTCGAATATGAAAGAGAGTTTGTTCGATTAAGTAAGTATGCGGTGAATATGTTCCTCTGAAGCCAAGATGTGCCGATGATTTGAAGACGGGCTTAACGAAGACATTAAGGTATTTGTTGGGATCCTTGAACTAAAAGAAATGGTGGTACTTGTCGATCGAGCTTGCAAGGTGAAGAATTCTCAAGGAAAAGAAAAGGTAGAATCAAACACGAAATTGGAAGAAAAGACCAATGAGTAATGCACCCTCACAGAAACCGGAAAGTCAAGAAATATGAATCCTCGCTCCCAAGTTTCAGTTGGGCAATCATATGGAAATTTTAATAAGCGAAATGTGGGTCCTAAATCTCGGACTACTTCATGGCTAGTGTGGAAATACGAGATTTGTTAAACCCGAAAGTGCCGTGTGGTAGAAATCATTTTGGTCCGTGCAGAGCAAATGAATGTTTTCGATGTGGTTCTCCTGGATCATTTTATTAGAGACGCCAGAGAGAGCTAAGAAAGAAAAATTTCGAATGTAAAAGCTAGTGGTGCGGACTCGAGGGAAGGTATCCGAGAAAAGTTGGAAGTGAAACAAGCAAGAAGAATGTAGCTGTGGATGCACCTAGTTAGACTCAAGGAAGGGCTCGGCTAGAACTTATGCTATTAAAGCGTGAAGATGCTTCCTCACCGATGTGATTACGGTACATTTTCTCTCTATAATGTTAATGTTATTGCTTTGATTGATCCGGTTCTACTCATTCATATGTGTGCATGAAATTGGTGTCTAGTATGAATATACCGTTGAGAATACGAATTTATGATTAGAGTGTCGAATCCGTTAGGCAAATGTGTGACTGTTGATAAAGTATGTAAGAAATGTCCTTTAATGATTCGGGATCATTACTTTCCGCCGACTTGATGTTGTTGCCATTTGATGAATTTGATGTTATTTTGGGTATGGATTGGTTGACATTGCATGATGCTATAGTAAATTGCAAAGAAAAGGTTATAGAATTAAAGTGTGGAAATGGTGAAACTCTGCGGGTTGAATCGGATAAATCGAGGCATTGCCTAGTGTGATTTCTTCAATGTCGGCTCAAAGATATCTCGAGAAAGGGTTATGAAGCTTATTTGGCGTATGTAATTAATACAAAAGAAGTTGAAAAGAAAGTTGAATCGGTCTTGCCAGTGTGTGAATTTGGGACGTGTTTCGGAAGAATTGCCGGGTTTGCCTCCGAATGAGAAGTAGAATTTGGTATTGATTTGATATCGAACACTCCGATCTCGATTGCTCCATATAGAATGGCACCAACAGAGTTGAAAGAATTAAAGTCGCAGCTTGCAAGAGTTAACGATAAAGGCTTTGTGAGACCGAAGTTTTCACCTTGGGGTGCTCCGTGTTATTTGTGAAAAGAAGGATGGTTCTATGAGATTATGTGTTGATTATCGGCAGTTAAACAAGGTGACAATCAAAAACAAGTATCCGCTGTTTAGAATTGATGATTTGTTTGATCGCCTAAAAGGAGCGACATGGTTTTCAAAGATTGACTTAAGATCCGGTATTACCAATCTGCGGGTAAAGGAGTCGGATGTACCTAAACCGCTTTTAGAACAAGGTATGGTCATTATGAATTTTTAGTTATGCCATTCGGATTGACAAATGCTCTCTTGTGTTTATGGATTTAATGAATCGCATATTTCGCCATACTTGGACAAATTTGTTGTGGTGTTTATAGATGACATTTTAATTTATTCAAAAGATGAGACAGAACATGCTTTGAGCATTTGAGGATAGTTTTGCAAACTTTGAGAGATAAGCATTTGTATGCTAAGTTTAGTAAAAGTGATTTTGGCTCCGGAAGTTGGATTTTGGGTCATATTGTTTCGGTGATGGTATACGGGTTGATCCTAGTAAAATTTCAGCCATTGTTGATTGAAACCACCAAAAACATAACTGAAGTTAGAAGTTTCTTGGGGCTAGTGGGTATTATCGGCGGTTTGTAAATGGATTTTCTATAATTGCTGCTCCTATAACTAGATTACTCCAAAGGATGTTAAATTTGAATGGACGGAAGAATGTCAACAGAGTTTTGAAGAATTGAAAAGTTATTAACAGAGGCACCAGTGTTAGTACAAATTTCTAATCGTAAAGAATTTGTGGTGTATAGTGATGCTTCTCTAAATGGTTTGGGGTGTGTGCTCATGCAAGAAGGAAAAGTGGTGGCATATGCTTGAGGCGCTTAAAACCTCATGAGAGGAATTATCCTACTCACGATTTGGAATTGGTCATGCGGTGGTGTTTGCTTTGAAAATTTGGCGACATTATTTGTATGGTGAAAATGTCGGTATATACCGACCACAAAAGTCTTAAGTACTTGATGTCACAAAAGACTTGAATTTGAGACAACGAAGATGGTTGGAGTTGTTGAAAGATTACGAGCTTGTTATTGATTATCATCCGGAAAAGCGAATGTGGTTGCTTGATGCTTTGAGCGTAAAGTTGTTGTTTGCTTTGAGAGCTATGAACACTCAGTTGAAAGTGTCAAATGATGGTTCGATTCTAGCGAGTTAAGAGCAAAACCAATGTTTTACAAGAGATTTCAAACTCGGAAAATGATCAAGATTTGCTAGCCAAAAGAAAATAAAGTGAAGTCGATCGGGATCGATTTTAGAATTGGTTCGATGGGTGCTTAATGTTTAAAGATCGGATTTGTGTATCAAGAATGAGGAATTGATTCAAAAGATCCTACAGAAGCACATAGTGGTTATTTCTCGATTCATCCGGTAGTACGAAAATGTATAATGACTTGAAGAAAATGTATTGGTGGAATGGAATGAAAAGAGATATATCGAGTTTGTGTCCAAATGCTTAATTTGTCAACAGGTGAAAGTTGAACACCAAGTACCTTCAGATTACTCCACCTATTATGGTTCTGAATGGAAATGGGATCGATTACTATGGATTTTGTTTCGGATTGCCATTGACTCCGGAAAGAAAGATGCCATCCGGGTAATAGTTGATGATTAACTAAGTCGGCTCATTTTATCCCTGCGACGCATTTAATTATTCTCTTAACAAGTTGGCTGAATCAGTATATTAAAGAAATTGTTAGATTACACGGAATACCATTATCGATTATTTCAGATAGAGATCCAAGGTTTACCTCGCGGTTTTGGCAAAAGTTTCAAGACGCGTTAGGTACGGTTAAATTTCAAGATCGCTTTTCATCCACAAACCGATGGACAATCGAGAGAGTAATTGATTCTTGAAGACATGCTCGATGTTGTGTATTGGAATTTCAAGGAAGTTGGGAAAGATATTTGCCGTTGGTAGAATTTGCTTACAACAATAGCTATCGACGAGCTTGAAAATGGCACCTTATGAAGCATTGTATGGTCGCAAGTGTCGAACGCCTTTGTATTGGACTGAACTCAAGGAAAATCAGATTTATGGAGTTGTTTTAATAAAAGAAACGAAGAAAAGTGAAGATAATTCGAGATTGTTTGAAAGTCGCTTCAGATAGATGTAAATCTTATGCGCACCTAAAGCGAAAGGACATTGAGTTTCAAGTTGGTGATAAGGTATTTTGAAAGTGTCTCCATGGAAGAAAGTCCTTAGATTTGGACGAAAGGGCAAGTTAAGTCCGCGTTTTATTGGACCGTATGAAATAATTGAAAAAGTTGGACCGGTAGCATATCGGCTAGCTTTACCACCGAATTAGAAAAGATTCATGATGTGTTTCACGTATCTATGTTACGTCGGTATCGTTCAGATCCTTCACATATAATTTCACCGATGAAATTGAACTGCGACCGATATGACTTTTGAAGAAGAACCGATTAAGATTTTAGTGGAGAAGTCAAACAACTAAGAAATAAAAGTGTTGCACTTGTGAAAGTGTTGTGGCAAAAGCATGGGGTAGAAGAGACTACATGGGAAACTCAAGAAACTATGAGAAACCAATACCCACACTGTTTATTTAAGATTTTCGAGGACGAAAATCTTTAAAAGGGGGAGAGTTGTAATATCCTAAATTAGGGCTTAATCGGAATAGTGGTTTCGTGACCACAAATCGAGATAGAAATAATTATTTTACAATGATTTTGATGTTTATGATATGATTGCATGATTGTGTGAAAATTTCGTGATGAAATTCTATGCCTAAAGTGCTTAAATTGAAAGTAGGGACTAAATCGAATAAGTTGCAAAACTTGCATTCTAGAAGTTTTAGTATGAAATTGTTTTGGAATATTAATGAGGAGGTCTTAAATAGCAATTTTACCAATTTTAAGTTCATGGACAAAATTAGGACATGGAAGGAATTTTGGAAAGTTTAGTAGTAAGGGTATTTTGGTCATTTAGTTATTAAAATGAATTAAAAACAAAATTAAAAGCCAATTTTGTCCATCTTCTTCATTAGGCCGAAATTTCAAGGGTTCTCCACAGCTAGGGTTTGTTTCAAGCTTCCAAGCTCCATAATCAAGAAAGACGTGGAATCGATCTCAATCGAGGAAAAGAAAAGATTGTGGACTAAATTGCAAAATCTTTGTATTTTGGTACCAAGGTAAGTTCATGTGTAAATAATGTAGCATAATTGTTATTTTAAGTTATTGATATTAATTATGTGTTATGCTGAATTTTATTATGAAATTTATGCTTTGTGGTTAATTTCAAATAATATGTAAATTATGTGAACTACTTGTTAAATATAATTGTTACCGAGTATTGATTTCGCATTCTACTAAGACGGCAAGGATAAGTGTTCGAGGAAAAGCCCGCTTGAACCTTAGGAATAGATTAGGATACAAGTGACATGTCACTAGGATGGTTGAGCATCCGAACTCGCTGAGTTGAGTCCGAGTTCACTTATGGATGCGAATGTCCGAACCCGCTTGAGTTGAGTCCGAGTTCGTGAGATGTAACTAGGCATCCGAACTCGTTGAGTTGAGTCCGAGTTCACTTATGGATGCGAACGCCTCGAGCTCGTTGAGTTGAGTCCGAGTTCGCTATGGGCGGGTTACATGATTGCTTGATTGAATATGTGGCACTTATGTGCAAGTTATCCATGTATCCGAATTATATTCGATGTGTTCAACGGGTAAAGTTCTACTCAAATGGAGGAAAATTTCGAGATGTAAAGAGACGTATTGGTAAGTGATATGAAATGGATATTTTGAACAGGTATGTATTTAACCCTCGGGTTGAGTATTGATACAACCACGATAAGGTAATAAGATGATGAAGAATGATTAAAAATGTGATATGTGTTTTAGTGATGTATGCTAATGTTGACTGGTATAACTGTTTGTTATGTTACTTATTATTTGCATATGAACTTACTAAGCATTTATGCTTACTCCTTCCTTCTTACTCATTGTAGTTTTGGACAAGCCAGCTCAGGAGTCGGGATAGGTCGAAGGCTCAGTCACACTATCCAGAAGATTTTTGGTAAATGGCTTGTAAATTTAAGTATGGCATGTATAGCAATATACCCATTTTGTGTAAATGATCTTATGGTATGGTTGTGAAATGGTTGAGGAAATGCTTGATAATGATAAATTATGAAAATGGTTAGTTTAGATTATGTTTGATGTTAAGGAAAGCTATTAAGATACTTAGTGCATAAAACTCATAAAAAGATGAAATTACCATAAATGAATACCGCAGCAATACTAACGCGAGTTTGAAAATTTACTAAAAATCATAGAAATTGAATTTGGTGGTGAAATACATATCAAATTGAAGCTTATTATGTCTAGTTTCACATGAAACAAATGAAACAAGTAAAGGAAGTATATGTTAGAAGATATTTTAATTTTAGTGAAATAGAGTCATAGCAGTTTCTGAATCCCCTGTTCCTACTTTAGAAATTCACCATAAATTGTAAAGATATAATTAGGTGGTGTATTTTATATCCTTAGAATCCTTATTGAGTCTAGTTTTAGTATAAACAAACGTCATAGTCATATGAATTTTGTACAGAGAGAAATATGGTTCGTAGTAAACAGAGGTCAGACCAGTCGAGTCTTGAAACAGGGGTAACTTTAACTAATAAACTGTACTAATTGGCCCAACCAAAAATTCTAGAAAAAAATTAGTAGATAGTTTTATGAGTCTAGATTCAGGGAACATTTACGGATCTTAATTTTGAGTTTTGTAACTCGAGATATGATTTTTATTGTGACTGTGACGCAAGTAGCTTAAAAGCTGTGAATGTAGAAACAAATAATTCAAAGTTCTAAAAATGTTAAACTAAGCTTAGTAACACCTCATACTCGACTCCGGCGACGATCTCGGGTGTGGGGGCGTTACAATACATGCCATTATGTGATTAATTGATAGTGTGGAGATTTCTGACATGTGAATTTGTGTTTATTTATAGTAATGGATCCCAACCGAGCGATAGCTGATGATGTGGAGAGTGTGGCGCCTACTCCTGCACAAGGGACAGCGCCGGCGGACTCTCAACCTATTGCTAGCAATCCGAATGATGAGGCTAGGCAAGCTTTTTATAGCGTGATGAATGATTGGTTCAACCAATACATTCGAACTAATACGGCTGTTCCACAACCTCCATTCCGAACAAACACAGCCCCCGTACCTACAATGCCTCCGAGAATCGACCAAATAAGGTCAAATAAGCCCCAGTTGATGAAATCCGAAAACATGGGGCTACTGAATTTAAAGCTACGGATAGCGACGATGCCGACCAAGCTGAATTTTGGTTGGACAACACTATCTGGGTACTCGATGAGCTATCTTGTACACCCAATGAATGCCTAAAGTGTACTATCTCCTTGCTACGCGATTCTGCCTACTATTGGTGGAGTACTCGACTTCACAGCCCCGAGAGCAAGTAACTTGGGAGTTCTTCCAAACCGAGTTTGGAAGAAGTATATCACCAAAGATTCATTGACCAAAAACGGAAGGAATTTCTTGAACTCAAACAAGGTTCCATGTCGGTTACCAACTATGAACGAAAATTTGTGAGGCTTAGTCGACACGCGAGAATGCATTTCCTCAGAAGCCGTGATGTGTAAACGTTTCGAAGATGGACTGAATGACGATATAAAGCTGTATGTTGGCATCTTGGAAATCTGAGAATTTGTGGTACTTGTGGAGCGAGCTTGCAAAGCCGAGGAGCTCAGTGTGGAGAAAAGAAAAGCTGAAGGGGGAGCAAGGGAGTTTCGTAAGAGGTCTTCGGGGAAGCCCATCCCACAGTCATCAAATAAATTTAGAGATGGCTTAGGCCGATCTAGAGACACTTTGGGCTTTTCTAGACGAGACCGCGATCGACCCCCTATGGGCACACGAGTCACTTCGATCGCCAGTGTTGGCAATGATCGTCGTGACAGAACGGAGTGCCAATATTGTGGCAAATGGCATTCTGGGAGTTGTAGATTCCATGACCGCTCCTGTTACAAGTGCGGATCAGTCGACCACTTTATTAAAGATTGCCCGAGGTTGTCTGAACAGAATGTAGATCAGAGTGGGAAACCGGGTGCTACCACTGCTCGAGGTAGACCATCAAGAAATACGGGCAATGCTAGTGGTGGTTAGAGAGGATCTAGAGATGCTGCAACCAGATCTGAGGCTCGTGCTCCTGCTAGGGCTTATGCTATACGCGCACGCGAGGATGCTTCCTCGCCAGATGTTATTACCGGTACTTTCACTCTCTTTGATACTAATGTGATTGCTTTGATTGACCCTGGTTCCACTCATTCTTATATATGCGAAACCTTAGCATCCAGTAAGACTTTACCTATTGAGTCTCTCGAGTTCGTAATTCGGTGTCAAATCCCTTGGTCGTTACGTGCTTGTTGACAAAGTGTGTAAGAAATGCCCCCTAGTAATTCGAGGATCCTGTTTTCCGGCGGACTTGATGCTTTTTCCGTTCGACGAATTTGATGTTATCCTCGGTTTAGATTGGTTGACCGTGCATGATGCGGTTGTGAATTACAAAGGCAAGACTATTGATTTGAGATACGCAAATAACGAGATAATCCGAGCTGAGTCTACGGACTTAAAGGGGTTGCCAGCTGTAATATCAGCAATGTTGGCCCAGAAATATGTGAGAAAGGGGTGCGAAGCATACCTTGCGTATGTACTTGATGACAAGGAATTGGGAAAGAAACCCAAATCTGTGTCGGTGGTTTGTGAATACCCGGATGTTTTTCCCGAAGAATTACCGGGTCTACCACCTGTTCGGGAAGTAGAGTTTGGTATTGAGCTTGTACCTGGGACTACGCCAATTTCGATAGCTCCGTATCGTATGGCACCAACCGAGTTAAAAGAATTGAAAGCTCAGTTGCAAGAGTTGGTGGATAGAGGTTTTGCTCGCCCGAGTTTTTCACCTTGGGGTGCACCGGTGTTGTTTGTGAAAAGAAGGACGGAACCATGAGGTTGTGCATCGACTATCGCCGACAATAAAGTGACAATAAAGAACAAATATCCGTTATCACAGATCGATGATTTGTTCGATCAACTGAAGGAGCCTCGGTGTTCTCAAAATAGATTTGAGATCGACTATTATCGCCATGAATCCGAGATTCGGACATACCCAAAACCGCCTTGAGCGAGATATGGTCACTACGAGTTCTTAGTGATGCCGCTTTGGGCTCACTAATGCCCCCGCAGATTTATGGATTTGATGAATCGGATCTTGCACCATATTTGGATCGGTTCGTAGTTGTGTTCATTGACGACATCTTGGTCTATTCAAGAGATGAGACCGAACATGTGGAGCACCGAGATTAGTGTTGCAAATATTACGGATTAGCGCTTATATGCTAAGTTCAGCAAGTGTGAGTTCTAGTTAAGAGAGGTTAGCTTCTTGGGTCATGTGGTATCTCGCATCGGTATTCGAGTCGGCAGAGCAAAATTTCAGCCATACTTAACTGGAAGCCTCAGAAATATTACCGAGGTTCGAGCTTTTTGGGACTTGCTTACTACTACCGACGATTTGTAAAAGGATTCTCGATGATAGCCACAACAACGATTTAAACCGCTTGAAAAGATGTCAAGTTTGAATGGACGGAAAAGTGTCGAAAAGTTTCGATCAATTGAAAACTCATTTGACGGAAGCTCCAAGATTAGTGCAGCCGAATCGGCAAAGAGTTTGTCATCTATAGTGACGCCTCCCTACTTGGGTTAGGTTGCGTATTGATGCAAGAAGGTCGAGTTGTGGCCTATGCGTCGAGACAATTAAAGCCACATGAGAAAAATTATCCGACCCATGATCTCGAATTGGTCGCCATCGTATTCGCTTTTAAAGATATGGCGACATTACTTATTTGGTGAGAAGTGCCATGTGTATTCGGATCATAAAAGTCTCAAATATTTGATGACTCAAAGAGACTTGAATCTGCTACAAAGACGTTGGCTCGAGTTGTTGAAAGATTATGAGCTGGTCATTGATTATCACCCGGGAAAGGCTAATGTGGTTGCGGACGCCTTAAGCGAAATCACTTTGTCAAACTGAAGCGATGAATGTACACTTGTCTGTTCTACCCGACAATGTGTTAGTAGCTGAATTAAAAGCCAAACCATTATTGATTCATCAAATTCGTGAAGCTCAAAAAGTCGATGATAAATTGGTTGCAAAATGGGCTGAGTGTGTTCCGAGCAAGGAATCGGAGTTTCAAATTGATGATGATGATTGTTTGAGGTTCAGAAGTCGTTTGTGTGTTCCAAGGAATTCGGAACTCATTTCGATGATTCTGAACGAAGCCCATTGTAGCCGAATGTCAATTCACCCGGGGAGTACGAAGATGTACAACGATTTGAAACGTCGGTTTTGGTGGCATGGTATGAAACGAGACATCTCGACTTTGTTTCGAGATGTTTAATATGTCAACAAGTGAAAGCGGAACATCAAGTGCCTTCAGGGTTACTTCAGCCGATCACGATACCCGAGTGGAAATGGGATCGAGTCACAATGGCTTTGTGTCCGGACTGCCATTGTCAGCAAGTAAGAAGGATGCGATTTGGGTTGTTGTTGATAGACCGACTAAGTCGGCTCACTTTATCCCGTCGTCTGGGATTTTTCATTGGATAAACTAGCTGAATTGTACGTTTCTCGGATAGTGAGATTACACGGGTACGATTTACATTGTGTCGGATAGAGATCCGAGATTCACCTCGTGATTTTGGAAGAAATTGCAAGAAGCTTTGGGTACCAAGTTGCATTTCAAAGACCGCCTTTCACCCCCAAACCGATGGTTAATCCGGCGGATAATTCAGATACTTGAGGATATGTTGAGATGTTGCATCCTCGAGTTCAATGGTTCATGGGAACGGTACTTACCTTTGATTGAATTCGCTTACAACAATAGTTTTCAATCAAGTATTAAGATGGCACCTTACGAGGCTTTGTACGGTCGTAAATGCCGTACACCATTGTTTTGGACCGAGCTCGGTGAAAGTAAAATTTTCGAGTTGATTTGATTAAAGATGCTGAATAGAAAGTAAAGGTAATCCGTGAAAGTCCGGCGCCACAGATCGTCGAAATCGTGACGCGGATTTGAAGCGAAAAGACATTGAGTATCGTGGGAGATAAAGTGTTTCTTAAAGTTTCGCTTTGGAAAAAAAACTCGATTTGGCCGTAAGGCAAATTGAGTCCGAGGTTCATCGGGCCATATGAAGTCTCCGAACGAGTCGGTCCAGTTGCATATCGTTTGATTTTGTCCCCTGAACTCGAAAAGATTCACGACGTCTTTCATGTTTCGATGCTTCAACGCTATAGATCTGATCCATCGCACGTAATTAGTCCATCAGAGGTTGAAATTCAAGCCGATGTGAGTTATGAAGAAGAACCGATTCGTATCCTAGCTCGTGAAGTGAAGGAGTTGCGAAACAAAAGGGTTCCGCTAGTGAAAGTGTTATGGCTCAAACACGGGAAAGAAGAAGCTACCTGGGAACCCGAGAACTCTATGAAAGAGCGATACCCAAACCTTTTACCGGTAAGATTTTCGGGGACGAAAATTTCTTAAGTGGGGGAGAGTTGTGACAGCCCAAAATTGACCCTAGTCGGGAAGTGGTTTCGGGACCGCTAAACCGAGTCACCGAAATGTTTGGACGTAATATTTATTGTCTAGAATATGTATATGTGAATGTGTGAAAATTTCAAGTTTCGATTTAGTAAATTTCATGTGAATTTAGTCAATAGGACTTGTGTGACACTTTTGAAATGTGATAGGCTAATCTATAAGGACCTAATAGTGCATGTAATCAAAAGGGAGGACTTGCATGTCAAATTTCCCCCCCTAATTGCTAGTGGCCGGCCATGACAAGGGAGTATGGGCAAAACATGTCATGAAACATGTTGTGTAAGTGTTTCATGTTGGAATAAATAAAATAAGGTGCATGGGTAATAAAAAAATGAAAAAAAATGTTTGTGAAGGCTTCTCTCCCTCCCCTTGCCGTGAATGAGAGAAAGAAAACAAAGGAGAAAAAAAAATGTGTGTGTTCATCCTTGAACATCTTTTGGCCGAAAATTGAAGGAAAAAGGGAAGAAGGGAGTGAAGCATTCGGCTATCCTAGGTCACTATTAAGGTAAGTTTGATGTTGCGCCATGAGATTCTTGCATGTGTTAGTTGTTAGCTTGAGCTCTACCTAGCCCATGGTCTAAACCTTGCTATGTGATGGAGATGACACTCGGCCATGGATGTATCATTCTTGCTTGGTGTTGATGTTGTGTTGATGAGATATTAAGTGATTTTTGTAAACCATGTTGAAATTTGATTTGTGGGGTGAGTATGGTTTTCGGCTATAAAAGATTAATAAGGGTGATGGTTGTGTTTTATGCTAAACTTAGATAAATAATGGTAGTTGCTTACATCTTGATATCTATGAGTTCCTTTCTTGGTTCTACCATAGACCCACGAAGTATATGTTTATTTGGTGTTGTTGGAGATTATGATCGAAGCTAATGAGTGAGAGTTTGATAGATACTATGAGGTTAAACTTCATGAGATTGTAAGCTTGTAATTTGGATGATGAAATTCATGCTTTGTGAAGGTAAATGGTGAGGAAGGAGCATTCGGCCATGGTAGTAAGATGAAATGCAAAATGTCAATATTTGATTACTAGTGTATAAATGCGTATTAGCTGAGTCTTGAATTTGAAACGAAACGAGATATAATCAATACAAGTAACCATACTTGTAGGAAGTATTGAGCATAATTGGCCTCAACATGTACATGCATACTCGGCCACATGAGAAGATTAGTGTTGCATGCTTTCGGTTAGAGGCAAGCATAATGATGCCTTTATCTTGGTTAGGACAATCGGCTAAAAGGGATGTGGGTTAATATGTTGAGTTGATGCATGATTTCACATGTATGTGACTTTAATGTCTAATGTATAAATATGGGCTAAGTGCCTTGCATTCCTCTTTTCGATGCTCAAATGATTATGTCAATTTGTTTGTTTAATTAAGCTCCGAGCAAAGGGATCTAAACCGATAAAGGGAAGGAAAAAGTGGTCGAATAGCCATCGAAATCGTTCGACAACATCCGAGGTAAGTTCTCGAGTAATGGAACTTAGATTATGATTTGATTAGATCATGCTCTTTGTGTGTGGCTATTGAGCCGAAATTGCAAAAGTGATAAGTGACTTGTGTTTGAATTTTGCTAATGAAAATGAAATACTGAATGTGTCATGATTTATTGATAATTGTGCTTGGCTATTTGAATGATGTCCGGCTAAGTCCCGAAGGCTTTGTGCTAAGTGACTATATCCGGACTAAGATCCGAAGGCATTCGTGAGAGTTAATAAATCCGGGGTAAGCCCGAAGGCATTTGTGCGAGTTACTAAACCCGAGTTAAGTCCCGAAGGCATTCGTGCGAGTTACTATAACCGGGCTTTGTCCCGAAGGCATTCGAGCGAGTCGTTATATCCGGATAAATTTCGAAGGTACGTGATTCGAGAATGAGCGATCTTGCTGTAAAAATTTCAGTTAATACGCTTGAAAAATTCCAGCAACGAGGTATGTTCGTATGTGCTTGAAATTAGTTGATTTCCTTCGAATGATATTCGCTCAGTCGAGTAATGAGTTTCCGATATTTGGCTAAGATGATCCCTTATGTATGAATATAGGGGTTGGAATGTGAAATAAGTATGATATTGAGAAATTGGTGCATATGAAATTATCCGTTAGCTATATGAATGCTATGCTTTTGTTGTGCTGGAATCCCTTGCTCAAACTTACTAAGCATAAATTGCTTACTCCGTTTCTCTGTTTCTCTGTTTATAGATTTTGGCTCGTCAGTTATCGGATTCGGGATCATCGAAGTCGAAGTCATCCACACTATCAAAGCCCTTTTGGTATTCTTTTAGTTGAACTCTGGATATGGCATGTATAGGACTACCCTTTGTTGTTTTTCAAGTACTTTTGTGATGTATGTGTGTACGGCCATGTGAAAATGGCTCGTAGAAGTGGAGTATGGCATTAGACCATTTGTGTTTATGTATGTATATATGGTTTCATGATGTGACTATGGACTGGAATGGAAGTGTTGGGCAATGATTAGCCCTTGGAATGGTTAAACATGATCATAGGTAGACCTATGTATGACAAAACTCTAGTTGGTCCATGGAAACCACGAAATAGGTAAAGTTACCTTGAAAACAGATGCTGACAGCAGCAGTGGTGTGGATTTGAAAAATCACTAAAATTTGTAGGAATGGAATTAAATGGAGAATAAATTATTTAAATGAACCCTGATGAATCTACTTTCATATGGAAGAAACGAAACGGTCATATGAGTTGTATGTTAAGAGATATTTAGGTTTTCGTGAAATAGGGCCGGAACGGTTTCTGGATTCCCTGTTCCGACTTTGGAAATTCATTGTAAATTAACCAGAGATAATTAGGAGTTAGGCCTTATATGTATAGATTTCTCTTTGAGTATAGTTTCTATAGAAATAAACGGAATCAGTATTGAAGCCCTGTACAGAGAGATATTCAAGTTGTAACGCGTGAAGGTTAGTGTAGTCGACCCCTGTAACATGGGAGACTTTAACTAATAAACTGTACTAATTGGCCCAAGAAAAAATTCTAGAAAAAATATAGTAGATGGACATATGAGTCTAATTTCAGGGAAAAATTACAAAACTGATTTTCGAGCTTTGGAACTCAAGATATGATTTTTAAGGTGATAGTGACGCAGTAACCAGCTCGTCTGGAAAATTTTAAATGGACTGTGAAATGATTAAGTTAAGTCTGTGTGCACCTTGTGTTCGACTCCGGTAACGGACTCGGGTACGGTGTGTTACACCGGTTGTACTAACACTGGAGCTTTGGCTAAACAGGTCTTTAGTCGATCGAAACTCTTCTGACAGTTTTCTGTCCATTCAAACTCAACATCTTTCTGGAGTAGTTTCGTCAACGGTGCAGCTATCATCGAGAAACCCCTTACAAACCGTCGGTAGTATCCGGCAAGTCCCAAAAAGCTCCTAACTTCAGTAACATTCCTCGGAAGTTTTCAATCGAGTATGGCCAAAATTTTGTTCGGATCCACTCTAACACCCGATGCGGACACCACGTGCCCCAAAAAGCTAACCTCTTTCAACCAAAATTCACATTTACTAAATTTTGCGTATAACTGCTTGTCTCGCAAAATCTGTAATACTAACCTCAAATGCTCGACGTGTTCGACTTCACCTTGTGAATAAACTAAAATATCATCAATAAACACAACCACAAATCGATCCAAGTATGGCCTGAATACTCGATTCATTAAATCCATAAATACCGCAGGGGCATTAGTGAGCCCAAACGGCATCACTAAGAATTCGTAGTGACCGTACCTCGTTCTAAAAGTGGTTTTGGGTATGTCCGAGTCTCGAACCCTCAACTGATAATAACCAGATCTCAAATCTATCTTGGAAAATACTGAGGCTCCCTTTAATTGATCAAACAAATCATCAATACGTGGCAACGGGTATTTATTCTTTATGGTCACTTTATTCAACTGACGATAGTCGATGCACAATCTCATGGTTCCATCCTTCTTTTTCACAAACAATACGGGTGCGCCCCATGGAGAAAAACTCGGTCGAGCGAAACCTCTATCCATCAATTCTTGCAATTGAACTTTCAATTCCTTTAATTCCGTTAATGCCATACGATACGGGCTATTGAGATTGGCGTGGTACTGTACAATCTCGATGTCAATTCCACCTCTCGAACCGGTGGCAACCCCAGAACTCCTCGGAAAACATCCGAATACTTACAAACCACGGTATCGATTCAAGTTTCCATTCCATCTCTTTGCTATCAAATACATACGCAAGGTATGTTTCACACCCCTTTTCACATATCTCTCGAGCGCCATTGAAGATATTATCGCTGGCACCCCCTTCAAATCGGTAGACTCAACTCGGACTACCTCATCATGTGCACTCCTCAAATCGATGGTTTTTCTTTTGCAGTTCACCACTGCATCATGTACGGTCAACCAATCCATACCAAGAATGACATCAAATTCGTCAAACGGTAAAAGCATCAAATCGGCCGAAAACAGGATTCTCGGATTATTAGAGGGCATCTCTTACACACTTTATCAACAAGTACGTATTGACCCAAAGGGTTTAACACTCGAATTACGAACTCAGTAGACTCAACAGGTAGAGTCTTACTTTGGATGCTAAGGTTTCACATACATATGAATGAGTAGAGCCAGGGTCAATCAATGCAATCACATTAGTATCAAAGAGAGTGAAAGTACCAGTGATGACGTCAGGGGAGGATGCCTCCTCTCGTGCGCGAATGGCATATGCTCTAGCAGGAGTACGGGTCTCGGCTCGAACAGCCGTATCAGAGGCCCCTCTCTGACTACCACCCCTACCTCCTAAAATTCTCGGTGGTCTACCTCTAGTCATCACTCCACTAGGTCTTGCATCTTGCATCTTATTCTTCTCATCAAGCTCGTGCAATCTCTAATGAAGTGGTCCTTCGAACCGCATCCGTAACAGGCCCTGTTAGTAGACTTACCCCAACATTCACCTAGGTGTCGTCTTCCACATTGGGGGCATTCAGGTTTCTCTTGACGATTATTGCCCACACTAGCTACCGAAGTAGCTCGGGAGTCCGTCGATGGTCGTGCTCTGATGGAAATTCCCGCAGTCGTCCTCGACTTACTAGTGTCCTCCCTGAACTTCTTTACAGCCGAGAACGGAGCTTTACCCGTCGATCTTTTACGATAGTCTCTAGCTTCAAATTCAGCCTTCTTCTTCTCCTTTCCAAGTTCTTCCACCTTGCAGGCTCCTTCGACTAGTGTTACGAACTCCTTTATCTCCAAAATACCCACTAGTAGCTTTAAATCTTCATTCAATCCTTCTTCAAATATTTTGCATATAGCAACCTCATCGCCACACACTCCGGGCATACCGATCGAGTCTTACAAACTCATGTTCAGATTCGAGATCTTGTCATACGGCCTTGCTTGAGTTCCAAGAATTCCTTACGTTTTTGATCGATGAACCGTTGACTAATATACTTCTTTCAAATTTCGTTTGAAAGAAATCCCAAGTAACTCGCTCGTTTGGGACTATGGAAATCAAGGTCCTCCACCAATAGTAGGTGAGTCCCGCAACAAGGATATAGCACACTTTAGACATTCATCGGGTGTGCATGATAGTTCATCAAACACCGAATGGTGTTATCAAGCCGTAACTCGGCCCTTTCGGCATCATCGAGAACTATGGCCTGAACTCCTCAGCCTGCGCTTCCTAATCAAGTCTACGGTGGCTTACTCAGCCTCACAGGATCAAGAATCGATGGAATTACGGGCTCTTGGGGTGGATTATTCAAATTCAGAAATTGTTGGACAGCCGGATTGGTTCGGGCATATTGCGCGACCCACTCATTCATCATGGTAAAGAAGGCTTGTTTAGCCCCCTCACCTTGATTATTCGCAGATGACTGAGGTTCAACAGGCGGCGTCCCTTGTGCAGGAGCAGCCGCTACACTTTCAACGTCATCCGCCAAGGTTCTCTCTACACCGGGATCCATTTACAAATCAAAACAAAAATTTTAACCGTCAGAAGTCATCACACATTTAAACATTAACATTAAGGCATGTATAGCTAGACTCATACGTGCTATGGTAGTCCTAGAACCGACTAAACCATAGCTCTGATACCAATCAAATGTAACACCCCAATCCCGTGACCGTTACCGGAAATCGAATACGAGGTGTTACCGAGCTTACTTCATTTATTTCCCCCTATTTATTTATTTTTGTTCCAAGCAAGCTGGCTAACTGTATCATAGTCGATTTAAAAATCATATCTTGAGTTCTAGAACTCAAAATCCAATTCTGTAAATTTTCTCCGAAACTAGACTCATATTTCTATATGGGGAAATTTTTGTAGAATTTTTGGTTGGGCCAATTAGTACAGTTTATTCATTAAAGTCTCCCCTGTTTCAAGGTTCGACTACACTGACCTCTGTACCTTACGATTTAAATATCTCCCTGTAAAGGGCTTCAATGCCTATGCCGTTTGTCTCTAATGAAACTAGACTCAATAAAGAATCTGTACATATAAGGCACGACCTCTAATTATCTCGATAAAATTTACGGTGAATTTTCTAAGTTGAGACAGGGGATCCAGAAATCGCTCTGGCCCTGTTTCACAAGAATTTAATTATCTCCTAACATACAGCTCATATGGTAGTTTCGTTTCTTTCATATGGAAATAGACTCATCAAGATTCGATTACATAATTTATTAATTATTTAATTCCATTTCTACTATTTTTAGTGATTTTTCAATCTCACATCACTGCTGCTGTCAGCATCTGTTACTAAAGCAAACTATGCCTATTTCATGATTTTTCCTTGATCTAACTAATAATTCATCATACATATTACAAATTATGACCATGACTAGCCATGCCAAAGGTTAATCATCACCGAGCATCTCCCTACTACACTATTACCAAATCATGAATTTAACATCGAAAATAATCAGCCATGACATATGGCATAATTGTAACACCCCTTACCCGTTACCGTCGCCGGAACAGGATACAAGGTATTACCAGAACATAACACATACCATTAAACATAACCGAAATATAAATATGTCATCCAATTTGATAGTGCATCGTATAATATATGTCTTGAACAATATTAGCCAACTTTAATGGCTTGTACAAATTAGCTGGTCGAGTACTGTAACTAATATTTTGAACCTAGACAAATATGACACGTAACAAAATAATTAAGCCTACTATACATGCCATAATTCAAAACGTTTAGTTCAAATACCCTAAAGTATGATAGTGCGGGTAGATCTTCACGATCCTTAACTCCCGAGCAAGTCAAGAACACTATAAGAAAAAGAGAGAAACAAAGTAAGCTTATAGCTTAGTAAGTAAGTATGTAAATACTAAATAAAAAAAATCTAACATGTTTACACAACAATTCAAGTATATCTACTTTAACTTCACTATTCATTCCACTTTGATTAAGCTGTCTCTGCTGCGTCATATTCACTAAATAAATCATAACTCGAGTTACAAAACTCGAAATTCAAATCCGTAAAATTTCCCTGAATCTAGACTCATAAAGCTTTTTGCTAATTTTTTCTATAATTTTGGTTCAGCCGATTAGTACAGTTTATTAGTTAAAGTTTCCCCTGTTACACAGCTCGACTGATCTGACCTCTGTTCACTACAAATTGAATTTCTCTCAGTACACAATTCAAACAACCCTGAAGTCTGTTTCATTTGAAACTAGTCTCAATAAGGAATTTAGGCATGTAAACTATATTTCTTAATTTTCTTTTTACAATTTTTAATGATATTTCAAATTTGGAACAGGGGATCACGTATTCATCCTGAGCAAGTCACATACAATTGTAAATATCTCAAAATATAGAATTCCTTTGCTTGCTCTGTTTCTTTTATATGAAAGTAGACTCATTAAACTTTAATTTCACATCTCATTCAACCTCTAATTATATTCCTCCTATTTTGGTGATTTTTCAAAATCACGTCACTGCTACCATCTAAAAACAGTTTTAATGCTAATTTCACTCTTTCACACATTCTTTATGCTAACCTCATTTTATCTTATATATGTATATACCACAAATCATTTTCACCACATTTCATTCACCATAAGTGTAGGTCCAAACCACAATATCACCACAAAACCATCCCGTTGAACAATTCGGATCAATCCTCGATATTTAATGGTTTCAAAGACACACCCCACCATCATACTTCGCTTAGTTCGGCTCTCTTGTACACATGGTGAACACTTAGTACCACTCATGCGACCCAACCGATTTGTCTCAGAACTCTCTTGTCTACATGGTGTCCTTCACTTGGAATCACGCATGCGACCTAGCTACATTTATCTTTCACGTAGCTCTCTTGTCTACATGGTGTCCTTCACTTGGAATCACGCATGCACCTAGCTACATTTATCTTTCACGTAGCTCTCTTGTCTACATGAGATACATCTCGTATCACACATGTGACCTAGCTACTACAGGGTGTCTCAGTAGCTTTCTTGTACACATGATGTGCACTTAGCATCATACATGTGACCTAGCTACGCCCCTCTATTTCATTCGATCTCTCCAATGTTCAACCGGATCTCTCTCTATATTTATTTCCATTCTTCCAATAGTCGATTTATATTTTAACATCAGCTAGTATATTTATATAATAGGATGAAATATAAGAATGTACATGAAATTATTGTAATATTTACATACAAACTTACCTTGGTGCAAAATGTGGAAATTTTGCAATTTAGTCCAAAACTTTTCCTTCCCTGCTCGAGATCAATTCCGTCTTTCTTGATCTATAATAACACATTTAGCTCATTTAATACTCATACTATTTATTTCAATCCAAAATCACATCATGGAAAAATTACATTTTGCCCCTAACTTTTCAAAATTACAATTTTGCCCCTAGGCTCGGAATTTAATTTCAGCCCTTATTCTTATATTTTATGATATGCTGAACATTTTCTCTTCTACAACAACATCAAATTCTCACTCTATCATATAGTTATGAACAATAGGTATTTTTATCGATTATCTTGCTTTTACTCGTTTTCACTTAAAACCGAGTAGCACAAGTTATTTAACATAATTTAAAACCTCATATTCTATCATAAAACATCAAAATACACAAATTTCACCTATGAGTATTTTTCCAAATGTGAACCCTAGGTTAAATTATTACTAGCATAAGCTTAATCGAGCTTCCGGATTCCAAAACGTAAAGAACATTAAAAGCGGGCTTGGAATCACTTACTATGGAGCTTGAAAATTGAAGAAACCCTATCTATGGAGAGAGGAGAATTCGCAGCAACTAAGGAGGATGATGATCAATTTTGTGTTATTTTTCCCATTTTATTTCATTTAATATCCAAATGACCAAAATGCCCTCCTTACTAAACTTTCAAAATTCCTTCCATGTCCTAATTTTGTCCATGAACTTAAAATTGGTCAAATTTCTATTTAAGACCTCCTAATTAATATTCCAAAACAATTTCATACTAAAACTTCGGGATGCAAATTTTGCAACTTATTCGATTTAGTCCCTACTTTCAATTTAAGCACTTTAGGCATAGAATTTCATCACGAAATTTTCACACAATCATGCAATCATATCATAAACCCCAAAATAATTATAAAACAATTATTTCTATCTCGGATTTGTGGTCACAAAACCACTATTCCGATTAGGCCCTAATTCGGGTTGTCACAATAATAATCGAGTAGGCCTCAACCAATACTCAACCAAAACCGAATTACCAAGACTTGTGTCCAAACATCATAGAACCAAATCCAACCGAACATTATGCCATTTTCGCATGGCTAAAGTTTACATACCAAATTTCAACAAAACATAATAGCCTATACATGCCGAAATGTTCTCCTAGACCAACTAAAAGAAGATACCAAAAGTTGCTAGCCGTGTGATGACTTCGATGACGGTCCCGAGTACGCAAAAAGTCGAGTCCAAGAAACCTAAAATAGGTGACAAGCAAACACCGAATGAGTATATAACTCAAGAAGTCATAAGCATTACACTACCATCCATTAATAAAATTTTCACAAGAGGAAACAACGAAATGAGGCTAAGTACTCCATCCATACCGAACTATGCCATAGTTTCTTAGACCTTACGATTCAATCTCATTCCAAGTCCTACATTGACATTTCATACGCTATTCAATAGAGTAATTGAGGCATTTCCATACATCATTTTATTTTCGTTATAATCATACAACTAAACGAACTTTCACCTATTCCACGATGAACCTTATGTACGTGACTTCAATTATAATCATCACATAGGTTCAAATCTTACCACGCTCAACTCCAAATATAAACATAGCACCTATTAGCCATGAACTCAAGGTACTTACCCTTTCCGCTGTCCAAAACCGACTCGGTAAGGTCGCACCCTTAATGTAAATAATCTATGGAAAATACATAGTGGGTTCGCACACATAGTGCTTAATAATCAGCCGCGCACACTTAGTGCCATATACTTTAAACTCGCACACTTAGTGCCATGCATTTCAAGCTCGCGCACTTAGTGCCATGCATTTCAAGCTCGCACACTCAGTGCCAATCTCTCAACCGTGAACACTTATTGCCCGTACACTTAGTGCCGAAAACCAGCCACTCTATACGCTTCACTTCTTTTTTTTACATTCGACAATTTCATCTCTACATACATATACATTTGTATACATTTCACCACATTAAACACAATTGCATAGGTATTACGATCGTTTAAATCAATACCAAATATATGCTTAATGACTTACCTTGTGTTGGGTAGAACGGTTCCAACTCGGCTATTCGATTGCTTTCTCCTTTCCTTTATCCGATTTAGTTCCCCTTTGCTCTTGAGCTTAATTTAACAATTAAATTGATTTAATCATTTTGAATATCAAAGAGAAATTCGAGGTACTCAACCCTTATTTTTAATAATAAGACCAACCATACACCTATAATAACATCCAATTCATTAATTATTTTAGCACACGCATGGCACATAAGGTTAACTAAAGCTACATTCACTTATAAGATAGCACCCTCAATGAGCTCATACCATGACTATACCTAACCGAATTCAAATAGAGAATTTAGTACAATTACACATTCTTACTAATGTATAATTCTAGCATGCTTTCATATTTTATACACCTCATTCGGCCCTAACCATTCACTTAACTTATATGTACAAATTCCATCTCAAAATTAAGAGTTGCAACTACAATTAGGTTACAACAATGCCCATCAATGACCGAATGCTTAAGCACAACTATACTAAAATTTATCCAACATCATTTTAATTTGCCCTTCACTATTTTTTTTTTCTAATCATCAAATACAAAGTGATTTACATATATATATTAAACCAACCTTGCTAGCACACAATATTCCTTAACCGAATGTCATAAACCCAAGCCACACATTTTGTTCATTAAGACCCTTCAATGACCACATTTGGTACCCCCCCTTATGAACAAACCAATTTCAACCTTCAAGAAAAAGTATATGTACCAAGAGCTTCAAACTACTTGGCGAATATCAAACCTCCAAACAACCAAACTTAATCCATGGAATGAGTAGAACTTGAACTAATCACCTTATTTATACCTAAATTTCCAAGAATTTCAAAGTGCTTACCTCTTCCTAAGCATCATCCAAGCCGAATCATGAACAAAAGAATTCCTTTCTTCTTCCTCCCTCAAGTCACGGCAATGGAGAAGAAAGATCGCATTCCTTCATTTTTTCATTTTACCTTCTTTTACTAACAATATTTTATCTCCAATAACCCAATTTCTTATTATAATATCTAATTAACATATATATTGCCCATCAACAATCCATCTTGGCCGACCATTACAAAGGAATTGGGAATTTGACATGCAAGTCCACGCTTGTGTCATCATGCATTAACAAGCCATTTAAAATTAGCCTATCATATTTCACCATGTCTCATATTGATCCCTATTTAATAATTTCTCATGCAATTGGAAAAATTAGAGAATGAAACTTCCACATACTCATGTACACACATAATAAGCATAGAATATAACAATTAATTATTTTTATGACTCGGTTTTGTGGTCCCGAAACCAATTTCCGACTAGGGTCACATTAGGGCTGTCACATTTTTAGCTTAGTAAGCCTGTATAATTCAAAATTAAGCTTACCATTTATACCAAATCGATACAAATAACTAAGGTAAACTCCATACAATTTCCAATTGCCTAGCACAAGCATTCATCCATAGGTTAGTCATATTAATACATGAAATCATCCATTATCACAATTCAATACTCAATATATATAACATTCAACATTTCATTCTCAATCTTATAACCAATAATCCTTTCAATAATAGTACTCATCCATAAAAATAGAATTTATGCCCGTTGAACCTATTAGAACTTCAAAGGATACTAGGGTGATAACACCAGTAATCCATCAATTCATTATAATTCTTGCTCTTTTGAGCCATGATTAGTAAGCTCCTCCCAAGCTAATGAACAGTAAGCTCTATTGAGCTAAAATGGTATGCTCTATCGAGCTGAATAGTAAGCTCATACGAGCTGAAACGGTAAGCTCCAATAAGTTGAAAACAGTAAGCTCTTACAAGATGATATATCAGTAAGCTCATACGAGCTATCGGGAGTCCGCAAAAAATGCAGGAGCTCGATCAAAACGTAACACTAGTGACATGTCACTCGTATCCTATGAATTCCTACAGTTCAAATGGGGCTTGGTAACCAATAGGCTATATCAATAAGGCATTCATATCTTAAGTATATCAATTATTCACATTCATTTCAATAATTACAAGTCTATAAAAGTTCGATTCTAATTATACGAACTTACCTTGTATCCTCGGATAAAACTATCAACTAATCGTCCACTTTCCGTTTTCCCCGGTCTAGTTTTGGTATTTGCTTATCATGATCTATATAATATCAAATTAACTCATTCAAACTTTCATTCAATTCAATTTATCCAAAAACATTCATTTTTGCTAAATTACAATTGTACCCCTAGACTTTTGACTACTTTACAATTTAGTCCTTAACACATAAAAATGTAAAATTACACAATTAGATCATAACCCATAGTAGCCAAATTTTAATGGGGTCCCTATTAGCCCATATTTTGCATTTAATTCACATTTCATCCATGAATTTTACACATTTCTCAATTTAATCTCTTTTTGACATTTTTGTCAAAAATCACTTTACAAAACATTAAAATCTATCATCAAATCTTCATATTTTATCATCAAACATCTAAAAACTCAAATAATCATCAATGGAACTTTACAAAATCATGAAAAAATTAAAAACTTAAGGCACCGGCTAGCTAGAATAAGCTGCAACGAGCTCAAAAATGTAGAAATCATTAAAAATCGAGTAAAAACCATACCTTAATTGAAGAATTTATCAATGCCAAATGAAAACCTAGAATTTCTTCTTTTCTTCTAGCCAAATTTGACTAAGGAATATGATGATGATATAAAATAAATTTTGTTTTTGTTTATTATAACATTTATTAACTAATTTACCAATTTAACCTTAAAATAAACCATTAAAACAAGCATAATAATGTCCATAATTGTCCATTTAAAAAACCAATGATCCAATTACAACTTAAGGTCTTCTAATTTAATAAACTATAGCTATTAGGCACATTAAACTAATAGCACACAAGTTTTACACTTTACGCGATTTAGTCCTTTTTACCGAATTAAGCATTTAAACGGTAAAATTTCTTTATGAAACTTTCAAATAATTAATCTATCATGTTGTAGACTTTATTAAAATAATAAAATAAATTTTTTGACTTTGAATTTGTGGTCCTGAAACCACTGTTTCGATTTGACCTAAAAATGAGCTATTACATAAATTGTCTAAAGTCACAAAAAGTTTTGACCCTGAGACAGTGTGGTTGACTTGAATTACTAGAAGATTTGGATTCAGTAATTGTTTATTTTTTGAAAAAAGCAAATGTAGTTATGGATATTCTAAATAGGAAGTCTCTATTTGTCTTATGAGCAGTGAAAGCCTGATTGTAATTGTCTGATAATGACTGAATTTTAGCTGAGCTTAAAGCTAAACTGAAGTTTCTACAACAAATCTATAACACTCGGGAAAGTGATAATGAGTTGCAAGTTAAATTGGTACATAGTGAGTCAACTTCTGATTTAGAATTTTAGGATGGATTTGATAATTCTCTATTATTCAGAAGCAAAGCCTGTGTATTGAAAAATTCAAAGCTTGTACAAAAATTTTTGCACGAAGCTTATAATAGTAATATGTCTATCATCTGGAGAATAATAAAATGTACATTGATTCAAAAAAGATGCACTAGTACCCGGAATGAAATGTGATATTTCTGAATTTGTATTTAAATGATTGATATGTCAGCAAGTTAAAGCTGAACATCAGGTACTGATACCTTCAGGACTGTTACAGCCAGTGATGATACTAGAACGGAAATGGGATAAAATTACTATGAATTTTATATCGAGATTACCCCTGTCTCTGAAAAAGAAAAATGCTATTTGAGTGATCGTCGATCGTTTGATGAAGTCTGCATATTTTATCCTGGTATGAATAAATTTATTTCTTAATAGATTGTCTAAATTATATGTTTCTGAGATTTTCAGACTGCATGGTATGTCAGTTTCCATTATTTATGATTGAGATCCATAGTTCACATCCAGATTCTGAAACAAGTTATTAGAAGTTCTGGATAAGTGATTATAATTTAGTATCTCATTTCATTTTCAGATGGATGGTCAATATGAATCTATGATTCAAATTCTTGAACATATATTTTCGTGCTAATTTAGAAATTGAAGGTGATTGGAAAAGAAATAATCGTCGTTAATCAAATTCGCATACAACAATTGCTATCATTCAAATATTTAAAATGGCATTGTACGAAGCTCTATATGATTATGAATGTAAAACTCCATAGTATTGGACTGAGCTTAGTGAGAAAAAGAATACATGGAATTGATCTGATTCGTGAAATCGAAGAAAAAGTAAAAGTGATCTGAGATAGTTTTTAGCCAGTTTCTAATTGTCAGAGATCTTATACGGATCTTAAATGAAAAGAAATATAGTTCCGAGTTAACGACAAAATGTCCTTGAAAATTTCGTCACAAAAGAAAGTTCTCCAATTTGGCCGTAAAGGCAAATTAAGTCCATGGTTTACCAGGTCATATGAGATCATTGAAAAGAATCGGACTTAATGTGTACCAATTGGCATTATTGTCAGAGCTGGATAGAGTTCATAATGTTATTTTTGTGTATATACTACGACAGTATTGATTAGATCCATCAAATGATATTTCGCTGATAGACATTGAAATTCAACTTGATAATCACAGTGAAAGACTGATTGAAATTCTGGCATGTGAAGTGAAAGAAATATCCAGACTTTTTTACTGGTAAAATTTTTAAAGGGGAGAGTTGTAACAGCTCGATTTCGGTAAAATCAGAACAATGGTTTCGGGACCACAAATTTGATTTCAGAAAAGAAATTTATTTTAATATTACTTTATGGTCTACAATACAATAGTAATGTTGTATAAATATTTTGTAAAGAAATTTTACCGATTACATGTCTAATTTGATAAAGGACCAAATTGCACAAACTGCAAAAGTAGAGTTCTAATAGCTAAAAAGATTAAATAGCTATGAAATTCAAAATTTGAGGTCCTTACATGTAATTATGCCATTAAAAAATGCTTAGTTGTTTAGGATGATGATTCGACCATGGAAAATTAATTAAAGAAAAGGGCTAAATTGGAAAGATGAAAAATAAAGATGATAAATAATAAAATAAAGAAATATCATCATTTTATCATCATCTTTCCCAAATAAAAAATGGAAACCCTAGCTATGGAGAATGGAAGAAAGAGAAAACTTATTTGGCCAAAATAGGTAAGTACTCAAGTCCCATTTTTAGTAATTTTTATATTTTTGAGATTGGAATAGCTTAATTTATCTATTTTGGGGATTAATTTGTAAAGATATCAAAATATAGAAATTTTTCCATGGATGTAAATTCTAAAATTTTGGAATTTATGGTAGAGAATGAAAGGTTGTTGATAGATAAAAAAAACTTTTGTAAAGTGAATTTTGAGGAAATTATGATTTTAGGAATACTTTGTAAAGTTGTAGAATTCATGGAAAATTCTAAATTTTTATGAAATACATGGGCTATAAATGTTACATGTAAAATTTTTTTAAGCTTTGGATAAGGATTAAATTGCATGAATTTTATTTTTCGAGCCTAGGAACGAAATCGTTAATAAAAAAGAGTTTAGGGGCAAATGATTATTTTACCTAAGATGTGAATTGGACTGAATTGAGTATGAATTGTATTAAATTGATGTTAAATTTACTCTTATAGATTCGGATAGACCAAATTCAGAGTTAGAACGAGGAAAAGAGAAAGTGTCTCATTAGTAGATTTTAAGTACATGAACATTTATTGAGAGAACTAAATTGTGTATATTTATATGCTTGAATTGAATGTAGTGTATGTGAATTGTAGAAATGTCATATACATGAAATTGATTACATATCTGACAAAGCCCAATAAATATTAAATCCCTTTTAATATGGAATTTTGATGGATACAGGATTTCCTGAATTGGTTTTAGTCCTACATATGTTGCGAACACACCACAGCTCTTATAAGCGTCCTGTTATAAGCCCTCTTGAGCTTTCCGTATAAGGTTCTTGCGAGCTTCCTAATAATAGCTCTTAGGAGCGTCCCGATAGGTTGTGATCCTACATTTGTTTTGGACACTCCTTAGCTCTTATGAGCATCCCAATTAAAGGTTCTTTGTGAACTTCCCGATAAATTGGCTCTTTGTGAGCTTTTTGATAGTGCTTGCTTGAACTTCCCAATATTGGCTATATGGAGTTTCTCGATATGGTTCTTTGTAAACTTCCCGATAAGGTTCTTTGAGAACTTCCTGATTATGGCTCTTATAAGCTACACGTTATATAGCCCGGATAAGCTTCCCTATAACACCCCAATCCCGGCCTGGACGTTATGGCCGGATTCGGCTTGTCATATTGAAGTGTTTTAAAAAAACCGTGTTTCCATTGAAAACCCTTCTTAAAATAAAAGAAAATCTTAATTATAAAAAAAAAAACTCCTTTCAATCACTTCTTCAAAACATATGATTTGATGAAAATAAGTCACTTTAAAAATTTAGTTGCAGAAATGTAGAAAAGACATACTATAGTTTAAGAAACCATGTTCAACTTATTATAATTACATCACATAAAAATAATAATCCAAATAATAACAAACTGGAAGGACTTATTACAATCCAGTCTGTAATCACTTAATAATCAAAGACTTATATGTTTTAAAATGAAAAAAGACAAGTCCAAATTGTCTTGGTAGCTGGCCACCAAGAGTCCCTCCAAACATCGAACCTCCTACAGAGCATCACCTGAAAATAAAATAAAAGAGGGGGTGAGTTTTTGTAAACTCATCGTGTACAACCCTTAACGGCAAACAAGCATTCAGAAATCATCATACATCAAACATGCAATGCAATCCCATCTCAATAATCCATCCGCTATGTAACACCCCGAACCCGAGACCATCGCCGGTGTCGGACACGAGGGGTTAGCAAGCCAAGTTCACTTGTTTTGCCTATCCATTGGACATTTCCAGTCAGGCTGGAAAAACTGCGTCACTGTCGCCTTAAAAATCATATCTCGAGTTTCAAAACTCGGAAACTGGTTTCGTAAATTTTCCCTGAATTTAGACTCATATATCCATCCATGGATTTATTTCTAGAATTTTTGGTCGGGCCAATTGGTACAGTTTATTAGTTAAAGTCACCCATGTTACAGGGATCGACTGCTCTGACCTTCGCGCGGTATAACTTGAATATCTCTCTGTACAGGGCTTTAATGCTGGTGCCGTTTGTTTCTAATGAAACTAGACTCAAAATGGAATCTTTACATATAAGGTATGTCTCCTAATTATTTCTGGATAATTTATAGTAAATTTTTAAAGTTGCGACAGGGAACCCAGAAACCGTTCTGGCCCTGTCTTACAATAGCTTTAATAACTCTTAACATGTAACTCCTATGACAATTTCGTTTCTTCCATATGAAAATAGACTCATCAATGTTCATTTACATAGCTGATTCACTATTTAATACCATTCCTACAAATTTTGGTGATTTTTCACATTCACGTTACTGCAGCTGGCAGCATCTGTTTTTAAGGTAGGTCTTACCTATTTTGTAGTCTCCATGAACCAACTAGTCTTGCCTTACATAGGTCCACATATGATCATTTTAACCATGCCAATGGCTGATCATGTGACCAACATTCCCATTTCCAATTCATAGTCACATCATGACACCATATATATATATACAAACCGCAAATAGTTTAAGTTGATACTTCACTATTACGAGCCATTTTCGCATGGCCGTACACATATACATCATAACATATTTAAACCAACAAGGGTAGTCCTATACATGCCATTTCAAGTTCAACCAAGAATTTATACCAAAATGGGGGCTTGATAGTGTGGATGACTTCGACTTCAACGATCCCGAATCCGATTGCTATCGAGCGAAATCTAGAAAACGAGAGCCAAAGTAGCGGAGTAAGCATTTTTATGCTTAGTAAGTCTCAAGGAATATAATCAACTCTAATTACAGCAATACATTCACATAGTTAAATGCATCATTTCATTAATGCACATTCACATAATCATACTTACTTCACCATCCCAACTCTTATGTTCATACACAAATAACGGCTTCATTAAGGCCGATAACTCGTTCCATCATAGGAGCGGATATTCACACGCCTACTCCTAGCGCATAAGCACACACCGCACTTACCTTGTCATTGGGAAATTTCACAAGTGCATTAGCTGAAATTTTCCAGCAAGCTTATAATTTTCAAATCACATACCTTCGAGTTTAACCGGATGTCGCTACTCGATCAATCGCCTTCGGGACATAGCCCGGTTATGGTAACCCGCACCAAGGCCTACGGGACTTAACCCGGATATCACGATTTGCACAAATGCCTTCGGGTCTTAGCCCGGATTTAACAACTTGCACGAATGCCTTCGGGTCTTAGCCCGGATATAGCTACTAGCACAATTGCCTTCGGGTCTTAACCCGGATATAATTTTCAGCATAATTGTCTTCGGGGCTTAGCCCGGATATCATTCAATTTCTCATGCACACATACATCAATAATCATTGGACATACATATTTCATTTTCCTTACTAAGGCTCAAACACAATTATAATCATTAGCATATTTGCCTTCGGGACTTAGCCCGGGTGGAATTCAAATACTCATACACACATAATCAATAATCATACACACCCATATTTCATCTCACATAATTCAAGTAAGGTCACTTCTTGAGGACTTACCTCGGATGTTGTCGAACGGCTTTTACGGCTATTCGATCACTTTTTCCTTCCCCTTGTCCAATTGTGGACCTCTTAGCTCTTGAGCTAATTCAAACAAATTCAATTTATTAAAACCTCATTGTGCTAGCTTATGGCCGAATATGACAAGGAATTTAAATGGTCATATGGCCACTCTTTAGCTTGAATACACAATGGTCATGCACATTTTATACTACATCAAGCAATTCAATACAATTTATTTGAGCATCAAGGAAATGCTAAGGCCTTCAATAGGCTACCCAAGGCCGAATATTCATGTACATGTTGAGGCCAATTATGCACTTAATACCTCACAAAAACAGCATGCATTTTACTAGTTAATGCTTTGCATATTGTGGCTCAAAACTTATAATATAGCATCAAGCACTTATATGTGTGCTAGGCCGATTTGTGCTTGCAATTTCACAATTATTCTTCAACATCTTCTTCTTTAAACAAACTTATTCATCACTTCCTTCATAACCAAAACATCATGTGCAAACATATATATACATATATGAGCATGGCGAATTTCAAGGTGTCCATAGCCATCCAAAACACAAATTTTAACTAACATGCAAGAAGCATGAACCATGCTCATGAATGCATCATGGCGAATATGACAATCATGCTCCTTTTCAACTTCAATCATGATAAAACAAAAGAAAGCTCAAAATCTTACTCAAGAGTAGACAATCCATCATTGCATGCATCATCATCAAGCTTCACACTTAGCATGCAATGGCTTTATCACCATAACAACTTTGGCCAAATACCATTTCCATGGCTTAACAAAGATTTGAGCCATGGCTAACATGCACATCAAGTTAGCAACCAAAACATGCATGAAACTCCTAACACAACCTCATACATACCTTAATCTTGATGCAAACTTAGCCAAATCTCCTTCTAGATCTCTTCCAAACCAAGCATGAAGCAAAAATCCTCCTTCTTCCTTAGTTTTGGCTCAAAGAAAGGATGAACAAAATTTTTTCTTTCCTTCTCTACAACTCACGGCAATGGGGGATTACCACACTGCACACATTTTTTTTTCATTTTTTTATCACCCATACACCTTTGTTTATTATTTCACCCTAATGCACCAACAAAACATGTTTCATGACATGTTTAGCCCATCCTCCTTGTCATGGCGGCCACCACCTATAAAGGGGAATTTGACATGCAAGTCCATTATTTTGCATGCATGCTTTAATTAGTCATCACACATTTCCTATCATACTTTCAAAGTTCATTACTAAGTCCTTTCTTGTGGAATTCACCCTTATAACACTAAATCAATCATCATAAAATGTCATACATGAGCACACATATTATAGGCATCAAAATAAATTTTAATTATTTTTATGCCTCGGTTTTGTGGTCCCGAGACCACCTTCCGACTAGGGTCAATTTTGGGTTGTCACAACTCTCCCCACTTAAGAAATTTTCGTCCCCAAAAATCTTACCGTAAATAGGTTTGGATATCGCTCTTTCATAGAGTTCTCGGTCTCCCAAGTAGCTTCTTCTATCCCGTGCTTGAGCCATAACACTTTTACTAGCGGAACCCGCTTGTTTCGCAACTCTTTCACTTCTCGTGATAGGATACAAATCGGTTCTTCCTCATAACTCATATTAGCTTGAATTTCAATTTCGATGGACTAATCACGTGCGATGGATCGGATCTATAGCGTTGAAGCATCGAACGTGAAAGACATCGTGAACCTTTTCGAGTTCGGGGCAAAATCAAACGATATGCCATCGGATCGACTCGCTTCGGATATCTCGTATGGCCCAATGAACCTCGCTCTCAACTTGCCCTTACGGCTGAATCGAGTATCTTTTTCCAAGGCGATACTTGAGAAACACTTTATCACCCACCGATACTCGATATCCTTACGCTTCAGTTCGCGTCACGACTTCTCGACGATCGGAGGCTATCTTCGACTTTCACGGATTACTTTCACTTTCATTCAGCATCTCTAATCAAATCCACCCGAAAATCTTGCTTTCACCAAGCTCACCAAAACAATGGTGTACGGCATTTACGACCGCATAAGGCCTCGTAGGGTGCCATCTTAATACTTGATTGAAAGTCGTTGTTGTGTTTAATTCAATCAACGGCAAATACCGCTCCCATGAACCACTAAACTCGAGGACGCAACATCTTAACATATCCTCAAGTATCTCGAATTATCCGCTCGGATTGACCATCGGTTTGGGGGTGAAAGGCGGTGCTAAATGCAACTTGGTACCCAAAGCCTCTTGCAATTTCTTCCAAAATCGCGATGTAATCTTGGGTCTCTATCCGACACGATAGAAATAGGCACCCCATGCAATCGAATAATTTGGGAGACGATAATTCGCCAATTTATCGAGCGAAAAATCCGTATGGACAGGATAAAATGAGCGACTTGGTCATCTATCAACAATGACCCAAATCGCATCTTTCTTACTTGCCGACACCGGTAATCCGGATATAAAATCCATTGTCACTCAATCCCATTTCTATTCGTATCATGATTGGTCAAGTAATCCCGATGGCACTTGATGTTCCGCTTTCACTTGTTGACATATCGACACCTTGAAACAAATTCGAAATGTCTCATTTCGCATCGGCCACCAAAATTGGCATTTCGGTCATTGTACATTTTAGTACTACCCGGTGGGTTGACATTCGACTCACGTGAGCCTCGCTCAAAATCATCGAAACAAGTTCAATTCCTTGAATACATAATCGACCCTTGAATGTCAAGCGGTCATTGTCGTCAATCTAAAATTCGATTCTTCATCCAAACACATTCGCTCGCTTAGCGACCAATTCAGCGTCGACCTTCTAAGATTCAAGTATTTGATGAATCAATAACGGTTTGGCCTCTAATTCGACTACTAGCACCTCCTGGGTGAAACGGATAAATGAGCATCCATCGCTCTCAAAGGCATAAAGCCTTGCGACTTAAAGCATCGGCCACCACGCTGGCCTTTCCCGGTGATAATCAATGATGAGTTCATAGTCTTTCAACAACTCAAGCCAACGCCTTTGTCCTGTGTTTAAATCTTTCCGAGTCATCAAATATTTTAGACTCTTGTGGTCCGAATAAATATGACACCTTTCTCCAAACAAATAATGCCGCCATATCTTCAAGGCGAACACTATGGTCGCTAGTTCAAGGTCATGGGTCGGATAGTTTCTCTCATGCGGCTTTAGTTGTCTCGACGCGTAAGCCACAACTCGACCTTCTTGCATCAACACACAACCTAACCCAAGCAAGGATGCGTCCATCAGATATGACAAACTCTTTACCGGACTCACTGTACTAGCACTGGGGCCTCGGTTAAACAAGTTTTTAGTCGATCGAAACTTTCTTGACAAATAGTTCGACCACTCGAACTCAACATCTTTTGGAGTAGTTTCACATCGGTAGCAGCTATCATCGAAAAACCTTTCACAAATCGTCGATAGTATCCGCAAGCCCCAAAAGCTCCTAACTTCGGTAACATTCCTTGAGGTTTCCAATTGACTATGGTCAAATTTTGTTCAGTCCACCGACACCGATGCGACACCACGTGCCCCAAAAAAGCTAACCTCTTTCACCAAAATTCACATTTACCGAACTTTATGTATAATCGCTTATCTCGTAAGATTTGCAACACTAGCCTCAAGTGTTCAAAGATGTTCGGCCATCTCTCGAATTGACCTAAATGTCATCGATAAATACAACTACGAACCGATCCAAGTATGGCCTGAAAATTCTATTCATTAAATCCATAAACACCGTAGGGCATTAGTGAGCCCAAACGGCATCACCAAGAATTCAGTAGTGACCGTACTCGCTCTAAAAGCGGTTTTGGGTATGTCCGATTCTCGGACCCTTAACCGATAGTACCCGACCTTAAATCTATCTTTGAAAACACCAAGGCTCCCTTTAATTGATCAAACAAATCGTCAATTGTGGCAACAGATATTTATTCTTTATCGTCACTTTATTGAGTTGACGATAGTCGATGCAAAACCTCATGCTTCCGTCCTTCTTTTTCACAAACAATACCGGTGCGCCCCATGGAGAAAAACTCGGTCGAGCGAAACCTCTATCCGTCAATTCTTGCAATTGACCTTCAATTCCTTTAACTCCGTTAATGCCATACGATACGGAGCTATCGAAATTGGAGTGGTACCAGTACCAATTCGATGCCAAATTCTACTTCCCAAATAGGTGGTAAGTCGGCAATTCTTCGGGAAAACATCCGGTATTCACAAACCACGCACGATTCGGTTTCTTTTCCGATTCCTTGTCATCGAAAGCACGACGCAAGGTACGCCGCACCCTTTTCTTACATATTTCGGGCCAACATCGCGATATTACACCGGCAACTCCTTTAAGTCCGTAGACTCAACCCGTATTATCTTGTTATTCGCGCTCCTCAAATCGATAGTCTTGCTCTTGCAATTTACAACCGCATCGTGCATGGTCAACCAATCCAGACCAAGAATAACGTCGATCTCATCGAACGGCAAAAGCATCAAGTCCGCCGGAAAACAAGAACCTCGGAACACTAGGGGACTTTTCTTGCACACTTTGTTGACAAGCACGTAATGACCCAAGGGGTTTGATACCCGAATTACAAACTCAGTAGACTCAATAGGCAAGTCTTACTGGATGCTAAGGTTTCACATATATATGAATGAGTAGAACCAGGGTCAATCAAAGCAATCACATTTGTATTGAAAAGAGTGAAAGTACCGGTAATGACATCTGGAGAGGCAGCATCCTCGCGTGCGGCGTATGGCATAAGTCCTCGCAGAGCACGGCCTCAGATCTGATGGTAGCATCTCTAGATCCTCTCTGACCGCCACTGACATTGCCCATATTTCTAGGTGGCCTACCTCGAGCAGCGGTAGCACCCGGGTTTCCACTCTGACTCACATTCTGTTCAAGCATCCTGAGGCAATCCTTCATAAAGTGGTCGGCCGATCCACACTTATAGCAGAGCGATCGCGAAACCAACAGCTCCCGAATGCCATTTGCCACAATGTTGACACTCCGCCTCTCTCGGCGATCATTTCCACCATCATGCGATCAAGTGACTCGTGTGGTCACAAGGGTCGATCGCGTCCTCGTCTAGAAAAGCCCAAAGCGCCTCTAGACCGGTTCACATCATCTCAAATCTCTTCGATGCTGTTGAAGAGACTTTCCGAGGACCTCTTCGAATTCTCCAATTCCCACATCAGCTTTTGTTTCTCCTTTCTAAGCTCTTCGACTTTACAAGCTCGCTCAACAAGTACTACGATCTCTCGATTTCGAGAATGCCAACGAACATCCTTATATCATCATTCAGCCCATCCTCGAAGCGTTTACACATAATAGCTTCGGACGAAATGCATTCTCGCGTGTATCGGCTAAGCCTCACAAATTTTCGCTCATAGTCGGAACCGACATAGAACCTTGCTTAAGATCAAGAAATTCCTTCGCTTTTGGTCGATGAATCTCGATCGATATACTTTTTTTTTCGAACTTGGTTTGAAAGAATTCCCAAGTCACTTGCTCTCTAGGTACCACAGTCGAGTACTCCACCAATAGTAGGTGGAATCACGTAGCAAGGAGATGGTACACTTTAAGCACTCATCGGTGTACAAGATAGCTCATCGAGCACCGGATAGTGTTGTCCAACCAAAATTCAGCTCGTTCGCATCATCATCATCCGTAGCTTTAAATTCAGTGGCCCCATGTTTTCAATCCTATCGATCGGGGCTTACTTGACCTTATTTGGTCGGCCATCGGAGGTATTGTAGGTGCGGGGTTGCATTTGTCGGGAATGGAGGTTGTGGGACAGCCGTGTTAGTTCGAATGTATTGATTAAACCATTCGCTCATCACACTATAAAAGGCTTGCCTAGCCTCATCATTCGGATTGCTGGCCATAGGTTGAGAGTCCGCCGGCGCTGTCCCTTGTGCGGAGCAAGCGCCACACTCTCCACATCATCAGCTATTGCTCGGTTGGGATCGGGATCCATTGCTATAAACAAACTCAAAGTCAAATTGTCGAAATCACCACACTATCGATTCATCATTTAATGGCATGTATAGCTAGACCCCAAACAACTCACGGTAGTCCTAGAATCGACTAAACCGTGGCTCGATACCAATAAAATTGTAACACCCGAACCCGAGACCATCGCCGTGTCGGACACGAGGGGTTAGCAAGCCAAGTTCACTTGTTTTGCCTATCCATTGGACATTTCCAGTCAGGCTGGAAAAACTGCGTCACTGTCGCCTTAAAATCATATCTCGAGTTTCAAAACTCGAAACTGGTTTCGTAAATTTTCCTGAATTTAGACTCATATATCCATCCACGGATTTATTTCTAGAATTTTGGTCGGGCCAATTGGTACAGTTTATTAGTTAAAGTCACCCATGTTACAGGGATCGACTGCTCTGACCTTTGCGCGGTATAACTTGAATATCTCTCTGTACAGGGCTTTAATGTTGGTGCCGTTTGTTTCTAATGAAACTAGACTCAAAATGGAATCTTTACATATAAGGTATGTCTCCTAATTATTTCTGGATAATTTATAGTAAATTTTAAAGTTGCGACAGGGAACCCAGAAACCGTTCTGGCCCTGTCTTACAATAGCTTTAATAACTCTTAACATGTAACTCCTATGACAATTTCGTTTCTTCCATATGAAAATAGACTCATCAATGTTCATTTACATAGCTGATTCACTATTTAATACCGTTCCTACAAATTTTGGTGATTTTTCACATTCACGTTACTGCAGCTGGCAGCATCTGTTTTAAGGTAGGTCTTACCTATTTTGTAGTCTCCATGAACCAACTAGTCTTGCCTTACATAGGTCCACATATGATCATTTTAACCATGCCAATGGCTGATCATGTGACCAACATTCCCATTTCCAATTCATAGTCACATCATGACACCATATATATATATACAAACCGCAAATAGTTTAAGTTGATACTTCACTATTACGAGCCATTTTCGCATGGCCGTACACATATACATCATAACATATTTAAACCAACAAGGGGTAGTCCTATACATGCCATTTCAAGTTCAACCAAGAATTTATACCAAAATGGGGGCTTGATAGTGTGGATGACTTCGACTTCAACGATCCCGAATCCGATTGCTATCGAGCGAAATCTAGAAAACTGAGAGCCAAAGTAGCGGAGTAAGCATTTTTATGCTTAGTAAGTCTCAAGGAATATAATCAACTCTAATTACAGCAATACATTCACATAGTTAAATGCATCATTTCATTAATGCACATTCACATAATCATACTTACTTCACCATCCCAACTCTTATGTTCATACACAAATAACGGCTTCATTAAGGCCGATAACTCGTTCCATCATAGGAGCGGATATTCACACGCTCTACTCCTAGCGCCAAAGCACACACCGCACTTACCTTGTCATTGGGAAATTTCACAAGTGCATTAGCTGAAATTTTCCAGCAAGCTTATAATTTTCAAATCACATACCTTCGAGTTTAACCGGATGTCGCTACTCGATCAATCGCCTTCGGACATAGCCCGTTATGGTAACCCGCACCAAGGCCTACGGACTTAACCCGGATATCACGATTTGCACAAATGCCTTCGGTCTTAGCCCGGATTTAACAACTTGCACGAATGCCTTCGGTCTTAGCCCGGATATAGCTACTAGCACAATTGCCTTCGGTCTTAACCGGATATAATTTTCAGCATAATTGTCTTCGGGCTTAGCCGGATATCATTCAATTTCTCATGCACACATACATCAATAATCATTGGACATACATATTTCATTTTCCTTACTAAGGCTCAAACACAATTATAATCATTAGCATATTTGCCTTCGGGACTTAGCCCGGGTGGAATTCAAATACTCATACACACATAATCAATAATCATACACACCCATATTTCATCTCACATAATTCAAGTAAGGTCACTTCTTGAGGACTTACCTCGGATGTTGTCGAACGGCTTTTACGGCTATTCGATCACTTTTTCCTTCCCCTTGTCCAATTGTGGACCTCTTAGCTCTTGAGCTAATTCAAACAAATTCAATTTATTAAAACCTCATTGTGCTAGCTTATGGCCGAATATGACAAGGAATTTAAATGGTCATATGGCCACTCTTTAGCTTGAATACACAATGGTCATGCACATTTTATACTACATCAAGCAATTCAATACAATTTATTTGAGCATCAAGGAAATGCTAAGGCCTTCAATAGGCTACCCAAGGCCGAATATTCATGTACATGTTGAGGCCAATTATGCACTTAATACCTCACAAAAACAGCATGCATTTTACTAGTTAATGCTTTGCATATTGTGGCTCAAAACTTATAATATAGCATCAAGCACTTATATGTGTGCTAGGCCGATTTGTGCTTGCAATTTCACAATTATTCTTCAACATCTTCTTCTTTAAACAAACTTATTCATCACTTCCTTCATAACCAAAACATCATGTGCAAACATATATATACATATATGAGCATGGCCAATTTCAAGGTGTCCATAGCCATCCAAAACACAAATTTTAACTAACATGCAAGAAGCATGAACCATGCTCATGAATGCATCATGGCCGAATATGACAATCATGCTCCTTTTCAACTTCAATCATGATAAAACAAAAAGAAAGCTCAAAATCTTACTCAAGAGTAGACAATCCATCATTGCATGCATCATCATCAAGCTTCACACTTAGCATGCAATGGCTTTATCACCATAACAACTTTGGCCAAATACCATTTCCATGGCTTAACAAAGATTTGAGCCATGGCTAACATGCACATCAAGTTAGCAACCAAAACATGCATGAAACTCCTAACACAACCTCATACATACCTTAATCTTGATGCAAACTTAGCCAAATCTCCTTCTAGATCTCTTCCAAACCAAGCATGAAGCAAAAATCCTCCTTCTTCCTTAGTTTTGGCTCAAAGAAAGGATGAACAAAATTTTTTCTTTCCTTCTCTACAACTCACGGCAATGGGGGATTACCACACTGCACACATTTTTTTTTTTCATTTTTTTATCACCCATACACCTTTGTTTATTATTTCACCCTAATGCACCAACAAAACATGTTTCATGACATGTTTAGCCCATCCTCCCTTGTCATGGCCGCCACCACCTATAAAGGGGAATTTGACATGCAAGTCCATTATTTTGCATGCATGCTTTAATTAGTCATCACACATTTCCTATCATACTTTCAAAGTTCATTACTAAGTCCTTTCTTGTGGAATTCACCCTTATAACACTAAATCAATCATCATAAAATGTCATACATGAGCACACACATATTATAGGCATCAAAATAAATTTTTAATTATTTTTATGCCTCGGTTTTGTGGTCCCGAGACCACCTTCCGACTAGGGTCAATTTTGGGTTGTCACACGCTACACACCAGCTCCGTCCCCCGTCACATCATGTGGGGATATAAATATCGACCCACCCAACCGACACATCAATGGTAGTCTGGTTACGGAACTACTTTTATTTACATATTGGGCTTAAAAGCCGTCGGTGGATCCACGATTGTCAAGCAACCATGTGATCCTCATATACTTCCTCCCTTCTATACTTCCCAACTCATATGCAACCTAAGCAGAATATCATATGTATGCAGCAGCTATGCATGTCACATTCATAACACTTACATTCAACACATAGGGGTATTTTGGTCGTTTTCACCCTTAAGGGCATTTCGATAATTTTTTCCTTATTACGGTTTTCACTTACTTTGGCTCGTTAACAAATCCCGTGAGCTAAGATGAATGAATACTATGCACCAGGTAGGATTCCAGAGAATAGTAGGTGGGTCATTAAGACTGCTTAAGTACCAAGCTCTCCCTAGATCCAATCCTAGACATGCATATACTCATTGCCACACCTTAACCCTATGACTTGCCCACGGTCTCAAAAATTTAATTAAGTTTTATGTAGTCATCGTATACTAATCCCAAAACCTCTACATACATGAATATGGCCCACTAGGCCCAATCTCATTTATATGGCCCATCTGGCCCAACTCACATTCATATGGCCTATCAGGCCTAATTCACATTCATATGGCCCATTAGGCCCAATCTCATTTATATGGCCCATCCGGCCCAAATCACATTATATTCATGCTCATACACAACCTTTCTATCACATAGCATCACTTATCAAATTTTGCCTATTATGAGCCCAACAGCCCATCGGGCCCATTTAGCCCATTTTGGCCCATTTGGCCTATTCACAACCCAAGTCCATGGAATCACCCATGGCCCTCAGGTAACCTATTAGTTTCCCTCTTACGAGTGTTCGCCCACTCGCATGACTATCGTAGCCAAACTTTCAGCTTTTCGGCATTTCGGCTTTTGCCGATCTACTTGTGTGTGCAGTGTACGTACACACCTAGTAAGCAAGCATGTCGCGATTCCCTTAGTCACCAACCTACAATATCACCCTTCAATTAATCGCATGCTTAATACATATCTTTACTAAAACGGAAACCTCTAACCTTACCTTGCGCGATAAGTATAACAGCCCTTTCTTAAATCACTAACCACGATCAACTCCTAGATCTACACCAAACTTAACTATTAAAACCAGAATAATAGGTGACTTGTATCCAACACAAGTCCCCTTACCTTAAATATGAACATTCGGCGACCTTAGCCAATGGGAGAGGAATACTTACCAAAACCGCAAACACCTAAAGAGCAATTTCAGTAGAGAGCTAAGATCCGAGATCCGATACTAATTCCCTACCACAGTTGATTAGAAAGAGTGAGGAAAGAACAGCATAATAGATTCTTAGCAAAACTGATTGGAAGAACAAACACTTACACTAGATTCGGTCGAAGAGTATTTGGCCCTTGGAAGATTCGGATTTTTAGCTTTTAAACTTAGTATGGTGAATAAGGTTTATTTGGTACAGATTAAACAAGAAGAGTAGAAGAAGAAACAAAGAAAATTGTTTAGAGAAAGAATAGAAATCGGCATAAAGAAAAGAGAGTAAAACAAAAGGGTTTCTGGCTTTCAAGAAAAAGGGTTTCCAGTAACAGGGTGAAGGAAATTCAGCTTTAGCCTGGCAACCCTGCATTCGATACTTATTTATAGCCCCTGTAGCCGAATTGCCTGGCCCTCAATTCCCTATTCGATTTCATCTCTTCCCCCTTCTCATCTCCTCGTTTTTCTCCCTGATAGCCCCTTCATCCTTACCTTAATTTTCTCTTCTAAACACTCCCCGTAGAGTCCATCTTCAAGCCTCTTCCAACCTTCTAGAAGGCCAAAATTAAACTTCTAAAAATACTAAGCTAGGATTCGAAACTTGGATCTCCTTGCTAGCTACTAACGCCACCTCCCTACACTCTAAGTGGTGTCACTTAGCCACTCTTCCATAAGGCTTTTTGATGCCATTTTCCCTTATCTTTATTTAAAATCCCAACTACTTGCCAACAAGGTCCTTTTAATTATTAAACTATAATTTTGTTTCCCCTCAGTTCGAACTTAAACATTAGCCAAGACCTACTATTAGCTACTTAACAGAAAGTACCTAGCACATTTTTTTATCAGAACTGAAAAAAAGAAAATTTGAGATTTTTTGGGTTTCGAGATTTTTAGGGCGTTACAACTCTACCCCCTAAAAGAAATTTCATCCTCGAAATTTTACCTACTTCAAACAGTTGAGGATATTGACTTCGCATCACTTCCTCAAGTTCCCAAATAGCCTCCTTAGCCTTGTGATTCCGCCAAAGCACTTAGACTAATGGAATGGATTTCCTTCTCAGTTCTTTGACATCTCGACCAATTATTTGTATGGGCTCTTCCTTGAAAGTTAGGTCTGGCCTGACCTTGATTTCTTCAACCGCCACGACATGTGAAGGATCTGAGTGATACCGCCTTATCATGGAAACATGAAGCACATCGTGGATTTGGCTCAGTTCAGGAGGTAATTCTAGCTGATAAGCGACTGGCCCAATCCGCCTTATAACCCAATATGGCCCAATAAACTTTGGGCTTAGCTTACCCTTCCGTCCAAACCTTAATACCTTCTTCCAAGGAGAGACCTTAAGGAAAACTAAGTCCCCCGCTATAAACACTATTTCTCGACGCTTAAGGTCAGCATACGACTTCTGCCTATCCGAGGCCTCCTTCAACTGATCTCAGATCAATTTCACCTAATCCTCAGTATCGTCTATTAACTCAGGGCCCAAAACCCTTCGTTCGCCCAACTCCATCAACATGTTGGAGTTTGAAACCTTCGCCCATACAGTGCTTCGTATGGAGCCATCCCAATGCTTGCTTGATAGCTATTATTGTACACGAATTTGGCTAACGATAAATAGTCCTCCCAGCTATCTCGAAACTCAATCACGCATCCCCTCAACATATCTTCCAATACTTGGATCACCCTTTCCGACTATCCATTAGTTTGAGGGTGGAAAGCCGTACTAAAGTTCAACCTAGTACCCAACACCTCATACAGCTTCTTCCAAAATCGCGAAGTGAAACGTGGGTCCCTATCAGATATTATGGATACTGGCACCCCATGCAATCTTACAACCTCTGCCACATACAACCTAGCTAGCTTTTGCAACGAGTAGTCGGTGCGAACCGGTATAAAATGGGCAGACTTGGTTAACCGATCCACTATAACCCATATCGAGTCTTTCTTAGTAGGCATCAAGGGTAGCCCATTAACAAAGTCCATAGTGATCCTTTCCCAGTTCCAAAGTGGAATCTTTACTGGCTGAAGCAGTCCTAAAGGCAACTGATGCTCCGCCTTCACCTTTTGACAAACCAAGCATTTACTTACGAACTCCATAACTTCGCGCTTAAGTCTAGGCCACCAATAAAGTTCTCGCAAATTCTGATACATCTTGTTTTCACCAGGATGCATAGCATAGAGACCGCTATGTGCTTCCCGCAGAATGGACTGTCTTAGATCATCGTCCTTTGGTATACACATTCTCCCACGAAAACATAATACTCCTTCACTATTTATCCCAAAGTCCAATGTCTCCCCACTCTCCACTTGTTTAAAACGAGCACTCGAAGTCTCATCCACTAATTACTTACTCCTTATCTGCTCGACCCACGCCGACTTTACTTGCAGCTCAGCTAACAAGATACCATCATCCAACAAGCTTAAATGGGTGAGCATAGCTCTCAAGTCTGACTTAGCCCTATGACTGAATGCGTCAGATACCATATTTTCTTTTCCATGGTGTTACAATCATAATCCTTCAACAATTCCACCCACCTACGTTGCCTAAGGTTTAGCTCCTTTTGGGTAAGGAGGTACTTGAAACTCTTATGGTCTGAATAAATTATACACTTCTCCCCATATAAGTAATGCCTCCATATCTTTAGCGCGAAAACCACTGCAGCTAGCTCCAAATCATGGGTTGGGTGATTCACCGCGTGAGTCTTAAGTTGCCGTGACGCATACGCAACCACCTTTCCTTCTTGCATCAATACACATCCTAAGCCCAGATGCGACGCGTCATTATAAACCATAAACTCCTTCCCAGGCACTGGTTGAATCAATCCCGGGCACTGGTTGAATCAACACAGGGGCCTTAGTTAAAACTTTCTTAAGTTTTCCAAAACTCTCTTGCTGCTTGTCCGTCCAAACAAACGGTACCCCCTTCCTCAACAATTTAGTTAAGGGTGCAGCAATTACTGAAAAGCCCTCAACAAACTGCCTATAGTATCCTACCAAGCCCAGAAAACTTCAAATTTTTGATACTGACTTGGGTGTTTTCCATTCTAACACAGCCTCGATTTTTCATGAATCCACCTTAATCCCCTCAGCTGACACCATATGTCCTAGAAAAGTAACCTCGCTTAGCCAAAATTAGCACTTACTGAATTTAACATACAACTGCTTCTCCCTCAAAGTCTGCAACACAATTCTTAGGTGCGCATCATGCTCATCCTCATCCCTTGAGTACACCAAGATGTCATCTATAAAGATTACCACGAACCGATCCAAGTAGGGTTGGAAAACTCGATTCATGAGATCCATGAAAGCGACAGGTGCGTTTGTCAGCTCGAATGGCATCACCAAGAACTCGTAATGCCTATAACGAGTTCTGAAAGCTATCTTATGAACATTTGCCTCTTTAACCCTCAATTGGTGATACCTCGACCGTAGATCAATCTTCGAGAAAATGGACAATCCGCTAAACTGATCGAAAAGATCATCGATTCTCAGCAAAGGGTACTTGTTTTTAATAGTTAACATGTTTAACTGTTGATAGTCGATGCACATTCGCAAGGTTCCATCCTTCTTCTTCACGAATAACACCAGTACTCCCCATAAAGACACACTTGGTCTTATGAATCCTCGATCCAACAATTCCTGAATCTGTGCCTTAAGTTCCACCAACTCCTTCGGTGCCATCCGATAAGGAGCGATAGATACCGGAGCCGTCCCAGGTAACAATTTGATTCCAAATTCCACTTCTTTGCTGGGTGGCAACCCAGGCAACTCCTCAGGAAAAACATCTAGAAATTCCCTAACTGTTCTCAACTCCTTAATAGTAGGGCTCTTCGCCTCCGTATTACTAATATAAGCCAAAAAGGCTTTGCATCCCTTCCGTACTAAGTTCTCAACCCTTAATGGCAAAATCACATTCGATAGATAGTTCCGGCGTTCACCAATCACCACCACCTTCTTATCCTCCGCCGTTCTTAACACCATTAGCTTTGCAGCGCAATCCAAGGTGGCTCGGTGCTTCACCGACCAATCTATACCTAAGATTATGTCGAATTCGTTAAACGACAGCTCCATCAAATCCGCTAAAAAGGTAACCCCTTGGACTACTAAGGGTACCTTCCTAAACAACTTATTCACTCCCACTGACTGCCCTAACAGACTTATCACAGTCATCTCATTCGCAATAATTTGAAACATATCACCCAAAGATTTAGTCATATTGCATGCAACATATGAATGCGTCGATCTAATATTAATAAATGCTGTGTAAGGTAACTCGTATATAAAGAACATATCTGTTATCACATCTGGGGCATCCCAGTCTTCCCGGTGATGAGCAACATAAACCAAAGCTGGCTGTCTCGTCTCAGCATGGCCTTCATTTCTGCCTGGTGCTCCATGTCTTCGTCCATTGCCGTTACCGCCCCCGGCCTACCCACGACCCCTTGACGGTAGCTGACCACCCCTTGGTGGCTGAGCACCACATTGGCCCACTACTGTCTCTCAACCTAGCATTCGGGGGCAATCCTTGATCTTATGCTACATAGACCCAAAAGTAAAACAAGCTCTCATTCTCTTCCAACACTCGCCTCTATGGCTTCTCCCACAATCAGCACAAAGTGGCATCCCGAGATTACCAGTAGGGGGCGCTGCTCTAACTGGCCCATTAACTCTAGCCTTAGCCCTAGGCCTCTATCCAACCCTAGGAGTCTCAGCCTCTCTTTTATTCTTACACCTTTTCTTTTCTCGATTTAAGCACTCCGTGCGCTTCACCTCCTCCGCTATCTTTGCTTTCTCCACCAACTCTGAGAAAACTCGCTCCCTTTGTGGGGCTATCAATACCTTGAAACTATCTCTTAGTCCATCCTTAAACCTAACACAACGCTCATAATCCGTTGCCACCATAAATCTTGCATAGCTACTAAGGCGTAGAAACTTCGCCTCATACTTAGCCACCGATTTGTTTCTTTAGGTCAAGTCAGGAACTCCTTCGTTCTAGCATCCACATAGCTTGCACCCACATACTTCCCTTGGAATGTAGCTTTGAAAAACTCCCAAGTGACCTGCTCGGGTTGAGTGCCCTCTTTCACTGTCAGCCACCATTGGTAAGCTTCTTCCCTTAGCAGTGACACTGCCCCTTTCAACTTTTGTTCAGGTGAATAGTCTAGATACTCCATTATCCTTTCTGTGGCCTCCAACCAATATTCAGCCACGTTAGAAGCCATACCAGCGACACTCTTAAATAAAAGAAAATCGTGTTTCCATTGAAAACTCTTTTTAAAATAAAAGAAAATCTTAATTATCAAAAAGTACTCATTTCAATCATTTGTTCAAAACATATGATTTGATGAAAATAAGTCACTTTAAAATTTTAGTTGCGGAAACGTACAAAAGACATACTATAGTTTAAGAAACCATGTTCAACTTCTTATAATTACATCACATAAAAATAATAATCTAAATAATAACAAAATGGAAGGCCTTATTACAATCCAGTCTGTAATCGCTTAATATCAGAGACTTATATGCTTTAAAATGATTAAAAAAACAAGTCCAAATTGTCTTGCTAGCTGGCCACCTAGAGTCTCTCCAAACATGGAACCTCCTACTGAGCATCACCTGAAAATAAAATAAAAGACAGGGTGAGTTTTCGCAAACTCGGTGTGTACAACCCTCAACGGCAAACAAGCATTCAGAAATCATCATATATCAAACATGCAATGCAATCCCATCCCAATAATCCATTTGCTACACACCAGCTCCGTCCCCCGTCACATTATGTGGGGATATAAATATCGACGCACCCAACTGACATATCAATGGTAGCCCAGTTGCGGAACTACCTTTATTTACATATTGGGCTTAAAAGCCGTCGGTGGATCCACGATTGTCAAGCAACCATGCGATCCTCATATACTTCCTCCCTTCCATACTTCCCAACTCATATGCAACCTAAGCAGAATATCATATGTATGCAGCAGATATGCATGTCACATTCATAACACTTACATTCAACACATAGGGGTATTTTGGTCATTTTCGCCCTTAGGGGCATTTCGGTAACTTTTTCATTGCATAGTTTTCACTTACTTTGGCCCGTTAACAAATCCTGTGAGCTAAGATGAATGAATACTATGCACCAGGTAGGATTCCAAAGAAGAGAAGGTGGGTCATTAAGACCGCTTAAGTACCAAGCTCTCCCTAGATCCAATCCTAGACATGCATATACCCGTTGCCACACCTTAACCCTATGACTTGTCCACGGTCTCAACAATTTAATTAAGTTTTATGTAGTCATCGTATACTAAGCCCAAAACCCCTAATACATTCATATAACCCACTAGGCCTAATCTCATTTATATGGCCCATCCGGCCCAACTCACGTTCATGTGGCCCATCAGGCCCAATTCACATTGATATGGCCTATTAGGCCCAATCTCATTTATATGGCCCATCCGGCCCAAATCACATTATATTCATGCTCACGCTGTAACGGCCCCACGCCCTAAACCGTCACCGAAGTCAAGCTTGAGGTGTTACTAAACTTATCTTACCTTTTAAACAACTCTAAACCACTTATTTTAATTTTCGGAATAAACTATATTTCTGCATCATGGTTGCCTAAAAATTCATTTCTAGAGTTTCAAAACTCGAAATTAAGATCCGTAAATTTTTCCTGAAACTAGACTCATATATCTATCTACTAATTTGTTTCTAGAATTTTTTACTCAGCCAATTAGTACAGTTTATTAGTTAAAGTTACCCCTGTTTCAGAATTCGACTGCACTGGCCTCTACTTAATACGAATCACTTTTCTCTCTGTAAAATAATCATATGACTATACCGTTTGTTTCTATTAAAATTAGATTCAATAAGGATTCTAACCATATAAATTACACCACTTAATTATTATTTTAAAATTTATGGTGAATTTCTAAAGTTGGAATAGGGGATCCAGAAATCCCTCTGGCCCTATTTCACCAAAACTCAGATATCTTATAAAATACAAAACCTTTACCTATTTTTCTTATTCCATATGAAAATAAACACAATGAGCTTTAATTTCATATATTATTCACCATCAACCCATGTCTCTAAAATTTCTTGTGATTTTTCAAAATCACGTTATTTCTGATACTTGAATCTGTTTTTAAGTTACTTTCACATTTTTCTTAGTTTTCATGTGATAGTTACTACTTAATCATACATACTATTAAACATGTATATCATCAGCCACTCTATTAGTTAATCACTAGCAAGTATTTACACATCATTCATTGATCATATCATATCAAAAGAAACCAAGTTCCTATACATGCCATACACAAAACGAAACGTCTAACTATACCAATGTGATTTCTTCTATAGTGTGATCGGTTTCCGACATTTCCTTCGATCCCCAAGTGGCTTGATAAAACTATAAGAAAAAGAAAATAAAGAGATTAAGCACTAGGCTTAGTAAGCTTACAAACAAATAATTTACAACATTCAACATAATGAATAAATATACATAATGTCACCTAGCCTCATAAACTTTCTTTACATTCTCATTTTCTACCTTATTCTTTACTCACTTACCTTCTTTCTTACCTGACCTTTCACTATTCATAAATATAATCTACCTTCCCTTTTTGCTGATAATTCATTGTAATTTAACATGTACAATGACCCGTTGAACCACTCGGAATACTAAGGATACTAGGGTCGTTCTTGTCTATCAATATCCTGCCAATGCCATGTCTTCGACATGGACTTACATGAATTATTCCTGTCTCAAATGCCATATATATATCTAATATGGGCTTACATGGCTCATTCCTGTCTCCAAAGCCATATATCTGATATGGACTTACATGGCTCATTTCATCTGTCTCGTCTGTCAACCCCAATATCCTAACATTCCTAAGGTTCAAACGAGCTTCCTAATACTTTTTCTCTGTCACTTCGCCTTTAATTCGACTTTAAATATTCTCAAAAAATAAGTATATAAATGATGGAAATTGACAATAATAATGTAAAATAAAATAATATTGCATTTATTTACTGTAAACTTACCTCGATACAAAATGTGACTAAACTTTACAATTTAGTCCTTTACTTTTTCTTTTCCCTGATCTCCTCCCGAATTTCGTTCTTCTTGATCTATAATAGCAAATTTAACTTATTTAATATTCACATTTATCAAAACAGTCCTTTACTCAAACTTTACAAAAAAAATTACATTTTTGCCCCTAAACTTTTGCATATTTACACTTTTGCCCCTAGGCTCGAGAATTAAACTTTATCCCCTATTCTTATGTTTTATGACATGCTGATCATTTTTCCCTTCTATGGCAGCATCAAATTCACACTCTAACATGCACTTATGACTATTAGGTATTTTTACCGATTAAGCCCTTTTACTCTTTTTTACCTAAAACCGAGTAGCACAAGTTGTCTAACATAATCTAAGACCTCTTATTCTATCATAAAACATCAAAATAAACACTTTTCACCTATAGGTATTTTTCAAAATATGAACCGTAACTTAAATTATTGCTAGCATAAGCTTTATCAAACTACCGGGACTTCGAAAATGTAAAGAACATTAAAAACGGGGCTTGGAATCACTTACTATGGAGCTTGAAAATTGAAGAAACCCTAGGGAGAGAGCAAAATTCGGCAGCAACTAAAGAAGATGATAACAAATTTTGTGTTATTTTTCCCTTTTTAATTCATTTAATATCCAAATGACCAAATTGCCCCTCCTTACTAAACTTTAAAAAAATTTCTTCCATGTACTAATTTTTTTCCATGAACTTAAAATTGGTCAAAATGTTATTTAAACCTCCTAATTAATATTCCAAAGCAATTTCATACTAAAAACTTCTAGAATGCAAGTTTTGCAAATTATTCGATTTAGTCCCTAACCTCAACTTAAGCACTTTATGCATAGAATTTCATCACGAAATTTTCACACAATCTTGCAATCATATCATGAAATTCAAAATAATAATAAAATAAAATTTTCTACCTCGAATTTGTGGTTTCACAACCACTATTCCGTTTAGGCCCTATTTTGGGATGTTACACACACAATTTTTCTATCACATAGTATCACTTATCAAATTTTGCCTATTATGAGCCCAACAACCCATCGGGCCAATTTAGCCCACTCTGACCCATTTGGCTTATTCACAACCCAAGTCCATGGAATCGCCCATTGCCCTCAGGCAACCTATCGGTTTCCCCCTTACGAGTGTTCGGGCACTCACAAGACTACTGTAGCCAAACTTTTGACATTTCAACATTTTGTCATTTCGGCTTTTGCCAATCTACTTGTGTGTCCAGTGTATGTACACACCTGGTAAGCAAGCATGCTGCGATTCCCTTAGTCACCAACCTACAAGCGATATCACCCTCCAATTAATTGCATGCTTCATACATATCTTTACTAAAACTGAAACCTCACCTTAACCTTACCTTGTGCGATAAGTATAACAGCCCCTTCTTAAATCACTAACCATGATCAACTCCTAGATCTGCACCAATCTTAACTATTAAAACCATAATAATAGGTGACTCGTATCCAACACAAGTCCCCTTACCTTAACTATGAAAATTTGGCCACTTTAGCCAATGGGAAAGGAATAATTACTAAAAACGCAAACACCTAAAGAGAAATTTTTGCAGAGAGCTAAAATCTGAGATTTGATACTAATTCCCTATCACATTTGATTAGAAAGAGTGAGAAAAGAACAGCGTAATAGATTCTTAGCAAAACTGATTGGAAGAATAAACACTTACACTAGATTTGGTCGAAGAGTATTTGGCCTTTGAAAGATTCAGCTTTTCGGCTTTTAAACTTAGTATGGTGAATAAGGTTTATTTGGTATAGATTAAAGAAGAGTAGAAGAAGGAACAAAGAAAATTGTGTAGAGAAATAATAGAAATCGGCACAAAGAAAATAGAGTAAAATAAAAGGGTTTTCGGCTTTCAAGGAAAATGGTTTCCATTAATAGGGTGAAGGAAATTCGGTATTAGCCTGGAAACCCTGTATTCAACACTTATTTATAGCCCCTATAGCCAAATTTTCTGGCCCTCAATTCCCCATTCAGCTCCATCTCTTCCCCTTTCTCATCTCCTCGTTTTTCTCTCTGATAACCCCTTGATCCTTTCCTTAATTTTCTCTTCTGAACACTTCCCTTGGAGTCCATCTTCACGCCACTTCCAACCTTCTAGAAGGCCAAAATTAAACTTCTAAAAATACTAAGCTAGAATTTGAACCTTGGATCTCCTTGCTAGCGACTAAAGCCACCTCCCTACACTCTAAGTGGCGTCACTTAGCCACTCTTCCATAGCGCTGTTTTTATGCTATTTTCCCTTATCTTTATTTAAAATCCCAACTACTTGCCAACAAGGTCCTTTTAATTATTAAACTATAATTTTATTTTCCCCTCAGTTCGAACTTAAACCTTAGCCAAGACCTACTATTAGCTACTTAACAGAAAGTACCTAGCATATTTGTTTATCAGAACTGAAACAGAAAAGAAAATTTAGGATTTTTTAGGTTTTGGGAATTTCGGGGCGTTACATTCCCGATAGGCTTTTTATGAGCTTCCCGAAATGGCTCTATATGAGTGTACACTGTGAGTGTACCACATGTGTATCTATCGATGTTTTTAATAATTCAACAAGCAAAATCCTGACATGATAAAATATGAAGACGAAATGAATTATTACATGTATTTACCTGAAATACATGAAAATGATAATACATGAGATATGAAAGTATGGGATGGCGATATATGAACATGGTACTTGTTTGATAAATATGTTCATCTAAGATTATAGATTTGTACACTACGAGTGTATTTTCCTAAATTTCCATTGATATTTTAATTGATTTAAAGAGCATAATCTTGACATGAAATAATTTGAATTTGAAGCAAAATATTATGAAAATGTACTTGAAATACATGGCTATTGTAACAGCCCGATTTTGACCCTAATCCGAACAATGGTTTCGGGACCACGAATCTGAGTCAAAAAATATTTTTAAATTATTTTCCTTGTTTATTTTGTGTGAATTTATATCTGTGAAATTTTCGTGATTTAATTTTATCGTTTGAGTGTCCGATTAAATAAAGGACTTAATCGCGTAAAATGAAAATTTGATGGTTAATTGAAAAAGGGCCAAATTGTTGATGTCTTTTTAAAGGGAGGCATTTAAGTTGCAATAAGACCAACATAATAAATGTTGGACGGTTGTAGAAAACCAATATAAAGAAATTATATTATATAATAAGGTTAGTTAGGTAAATTAAATAATATGTAATATATATGTTATAGTATACCATGACTAAAATAAACTTTCATACATTTTCTCTTTAAACAAAACTAAAGAAAAGAAAAATAAAGAACAAGAGCTAGGGTTCAGCCAATTTTGAAGCTCAATCAAGGTATGAGTTTAGCTCGATTTTTGATAATTTCTACGTTTTTTAGATCGTTACTTAGTAAACTTCAAGACCCAAGCTTTAATTTTTGATTTTGATGAATATTTTGAGTTGTGACATTGTTGATAGCTTGTGATTTTTATTGTTTGACGATGAAATATGAAAGATATGTTTTAGATTAACATAATTTGTATTGGAGTTTTTGATGATTTTGAGTAATTAGGACTGAATTGCAAAAATAATAATTTGAGGGACTAAAATGTGAAATAAATGAAATATATGGGTTTGTATGAACACTAGGAGTATTTAGCCAAACATGGGTATCTTGAAATTTTGAATACTTTGTGTTTTGTGCAATAGGGACTAAATTGTAAAAATTGTAAATGTTAGGGGTAAAATGGTAATTTTCCCATTTATTTGTTTTTGGACTAAATTGAATGAAAATATGTTTGAATGAGCTTAATTCGAATATGTTTAGATCAAGAACCAAATAAATCGAATTTGGATTGGGGGAAAACGAAAATTGTCGACTAGTCGATCTATACCGATTTTTCGTTGTCTGAGGTAAGTTTATAAGCAAATAGACGTACTTAACTTCAATTAAATGTAATATATATATATGGTGAAATGAAAAACATGATTTTATACATGTTATAGCCGAATATGACTGAGCTTGGTTGCCATGTTTTCGAATTTGTTTCGATCGAGTTACGACATCTGAAAGCCCCGTATGAACCTTAGGAATAGTTAGGATACATATGTCACGACATAAGATTCTGATATATGTGTGCAAGTAAGACCATGGCATCGATATGTGATTCCGATATGTGTTTACGAGTAAGACCTTGTCTGAGATAGTGGCAGGGATATGTGGTTACATGTAAGACCACGTCTGGGACGTTGGCATTATACGATTTATGTGACTATACGAGTGTCCTATCTGATTTCGAATGGTTCATCGGGCATCGATAAGTGGAGAAAAAATGTGTAAAATTAGCTAAGTGATCAGGTATGTATCAGTTTGGTATTTATTTACAACAAGGTAAGTGAGTGTTACGATATTAGTTACGAGCATGTGTAACATGAATGAAAAGTATATGTATAAATAGGTCATGCGTATTCGGCCTTATGGGTAAGAACTATGGCTCTTTTTGGTGTGAATTTATTTTCACATATATATATAACGTTCTTGCATATTCGGTTACTTAGTTAATGTGTGTATATAAATTTTATCTTGATTTAAAAGCTTATTTGTACAAAGGTATGTGTATTAGGTTTATATTGATAATTTGGCTTTCAAAAATTGAACATTGACTTGATGAATTAATCTTCTGAACATTCGGCTAAGGTAATGGATGTATGTGTTCAGGTATATTACTATTGAATGTGAAAGTTGAGAATAAGCTTGATATTGATATTGTAATTTGGTTGGTTAAAATAAGTTAATAATATTATCGGTTTGTTTGTTTGCTTATAACTTACTAAGCTTAAATAGCTTATGGTGTGTATATTTGTCTTTGTTTTATAGATTTTGGAGTCAAGATACAAGCTCGGGGATCTTCGTCAAAGTTTATCACATTATCGACCGGTTTTGGTACAATATAAGTTTAAACTTAGATCTATGGCATGTATAAGCTAGCTTAGTTTTGGATAAGAGTAATGTGGTGTATATATATAAGCCATGCAAAAATGGCTATGCTTTTACCTTAAAATTTTGGTCACGTTATGTTCGGTTTAGGTTCACTTTAGTCCTATAGTTATGTGGCATATATGTATATTGTTTGTGTTAGATACCACATACTTGGAAATGGTTTACTTGATATGTTTGAATTCGGTTTCATATGGTTTGGTCAAATGTCGATTGAGCTTGGCTGTTGATAGATATAGTGTATGCTTCATGAATAGAATTCAGTTAAATGTGTGGTAAACATATTATATTAAGTGTGATATAAATTTTAGGTAAGTTTCATATGTTATATATGTACATCATTAACAGGTTTGATTATGGTATAATGTATTGAAAATCCATATAATTGCATGAGGTAGATTCGGTGGTTACTAGTGAATTATAACATTGTTAAGTTTGATGCTTGTGGTAAGTATTGCATGTGTTTCATGAATATTTGGTCGATTGTTTTATTATGTATTCTATGCTAAATGTGATTGTTATTTCAGGGTTGGTTGTGTATTATGTACATCTACATTATTAGCATATTCGGTCATGGTGCAATGTATTAAATATTTATATGTGATTACTTATTAAATTATATAATATGATTAAATGATTAGACATAGTTTCTAAGAATTTGCTTTTAATGTTAAATCATGAATGACATTAAGTGAACAATAGTTAAGATGTCCAAATATTGATTACTACTTTGTTATTGAATACATAACTTTAGGCATATATAATAAGTGTACTTTTAGTGGTGTGCATGAAATGGTTAAATTTACTAAGACCAAATGTATATATTTTAATGACTATAGTAGGTATGAATAGTCTTTACTGATTAATACTTAAAATAATTATATGGAAATGCAATATTATTAACGTGAGGTTGTTTCATTTTGTATTAAAGGTAAAACATGCGAGCTCCAATTGATTATTACCTAGTCGCATATGTAGTGGTTATATATTATGGCTTATTAAGTTCTAAAAATGTGGATGTGATTTGGTGGCTATATGAATAATCACATAACTGGTATTACAAAGTATGTTTGACCATGTTGGTAATAGTTAATATCGTGTACATAAATGCATTGATGCGGTAAGCAACAAGTTGAGTTTAGTTGTGACTTGTATATGCGAGATGTTTATCAATGTATGTCCTGAAATGTGCATTGATTTTATTTTTAATTATAAGTGAGTTTGACTTGAGTGAATATAAATAAATGTTTGGAATTGAACTGTTGATCAGTAATGCCTCATAATCCTAATCCGGCGACGGATATGAATTAAGGGTGTTACAGCTATGATTTGTATATGTTATTTGAATTCATGATGTGGTAAGTATATGTATATGGGAAATTGGTTATTATTGAGACCATACATGTTTCTTGATTTTTATATGAGATAGTATGACTTAGAAAAGAACTATTACCCGTATGTACATTAAGTACATGGAAATGACATTACCTAATAAAATGATGCATGAATTAGTTGTTACATGAATGTGGAACATGCTTGATGATTTTGTTCATTCATGATTAAGGACTATTATATGCGATTACTTGGTTAACATGATGAAGATATGTGATTAGGGCTTATAACCAAATTGGTTGATAGTGCCTTGCATGTTTATTTTGAACATAAATATATAAAAAGTTATTTACCACGTTATACGAACTTACTAAGCATTTCATGCTTACTCTGTTTTATTTCCCCCTGTTCTATAGTAATTTGGAAGCTCGTAGATTTGAAGCTTGGCAGAGATCACTCACACTATCCATTGACCCATTTTGGTATTTATGGTAAATTAATTATGGTTATAATGGCATGTATAGGTTATTTAACCAATAATGGAATGTAAATGTTTTGAATGAAACTAGCCATTGGAATGGCTTGTGTTTAACATATTTTGATATGTTTATAAATGGATCTATCATGTTTGAAGAATGAATGTAATCATGCATATATGCATTTTGTAACTAAATAAGTATGAATGAAAGATTAACATGATAATAAATTGTCATTTGAGGTACCTAAGGGTACATTAGTTGTATTTGATATTATGTCATGTTTAAGACATGATTTGAACTTGTTTTGAATGCTTTGATGTGGTTTGTGAATGTGGTTAAGTGTTGGTGTAGGTGAAAGACAAGATTGGTGAGAAATTTGGCTTGAAAAATAACCTATTGTTATCCACACGGGCAGAGACACGGGTGTGTGTCCCAGCTGTGTGTGACACACGGTCTAGCACATGGGCGTGTGGCCTGGCCGTGCATCCCCTGCATCTTTAAAATGTCAAAACAGAATGCCCAAAATTGATCACATGGCCTGGCACACGGGCGTGTGACTTGGCCGTGTGACCCCTGCACCTACACACGGTCTAGCACACGGGTGTGTGACCTGACCGTGTGACCTGACCGTGTGACCCAAGTTAGAGAGTTACACGGCCTGAGACACGGGCGTGTCCCTGGCCATGTGAACCATACGGTCTAACTACATGGGCGTGTGACCCCTGTACCTAGAATTTTTTTTTGAGATTTTGCGAAAAATTCTCAAGTACCCAGTTTACTCTTGACTCTTTTATAATGCACATTTGGACCTCGAGGGTTGGTATAAGGTACTTTATGAATGATTTCTAGTATGAATATTCTATGAAGTAGAATATCTATTATTTGATCTGTAAATTCTGATAATGCTCCGTAACCCTGTTCAGGCAATTGATGAAAGTTAGGGGTATTACAAAACCCGCGGTTATGGGTCCTTTCAATGCGAACATTGCACTCTATTTGTATATATAGACTTACCAGGGTTATCCTTGAATTCGGCATCCCCACTCCTCAAACCCCTAAGAGGATATTGACAAAAAGGATCGAACAACTTCCAAATTTTCAAGACTAGCTAGAAAAGAGGCGAAGACACCTTTGAGGTGGCAACACACTCGGCTGATAACAATGTTCATCATTCCCTTGTATCTTTTATTTAATATGACTTTCCTTTCTTTGTTCCCTGTACTTTCAATCGCTTTACTTAATTATACTTTCTTTGTATCCTTTTCTAAATCGTATGTTCCTACTATCATCACTATCCACCAATTTAGGCGAATATATATTTACACACGTCACATAACAACATAATCAAACAAGGACTCAAGTGACTTAGTTAGTTCCACATCATGCACATAAGGGGTACTCTTTAAAATTCCTACGTCCAAAAGACTGACTAAATTATGCTCTGGTACCACTAAATTTGTAACACTCACACCGGAATTGATCTTTAAATCTGGGTATGATGTGTCACAACTAAATTCGGTTTGGACCTATCCACCGATGTTAATCTTAACTATTTTGAGGAAAGGCTTTACTTCTTATTAATAAGTATTCTTGTAACAAACTCCTTAAATGAAATAAAAGTTTACTATTTCAAAAATTTTTGGACTTTACAAAAGCTATATGGTTACAATGAAATCAACCCCGAAGGAGAAGCCTCTAAGGTACCCCATTCCTATGTGCATGACACCTTATTGATGAAGATCTTGGATCTAACACGGTCTGGTTAGTCCTTCCTCGAGTTTCTTAATCCCTCGCTTAGTCCTGTAAATATGAACTAAAATCTTGTAAATTCAAAGAGCTTAATAAGTTTCGTTACATAAATTAAAACATAATTAAACCTCATATTATCGAGGTTTTAATTGAAAGAGGAAAATATGCTACTCCCCATTAGGCTTAGTTGTTCATGCTTCATCCAGAGTATTGAGACAATTTTCGTATTTCCTTCTTGGCAGATTGATCGCTTAATGACCATTACCCGGTCAAGTTTATGACCAGCTATCACATAATGGCGATTAATAGACCTTATGTCATACTTGTAGATTCTCACTTTCCCTTATATACTTCTTACTCGAACTATCCTTTTTTGTTTTAGTTTGATTTGTAAATGCCATAGCTTTGGAGAATACAATGATTTTCACTCATAAGGCCTACTAGAAAAGGGTTACACCGCTTTGGTGGTCTCAACCATGCTTCATCCTTTCTGCTTCTATCCTACACTTGAGTTGCAATGTTGTTTGGATTACTCCCTTGTAACTTGCCCTAATTGTGATACATTAATTTTAAGGTGAAACAAATTCATTTGTAGAGTAACATTTAGGCATACAGTATCCAACATAATGTTTTCTTAATACCATTTGTATCTCTTTTATGAGGTTTCCCCTATGGTTCTGACTCTAGGGGGTTATACTAGCAATAGCTTTTCCCTCAAGGGAAATAGTCTTGACAGGCATATCTTTCATTAGGGTACTCTTTTTGCGTATCTCTTTATTTTTACATCTAAGTTTCATTGAATGCCCCCTAGCGGTCCCTTAATGGTGGATCCTCAAGTGCGATCCTCGAATACGTCTTCTCTCATTTGTTTTCACACTAGGCATTACTGGTATGTTCTTTCCTGTATCTGTTTAGTGTCCTGGTGAACTACCCCGTGTTTACTCTCCCAATGGACTACCCCATGTTTCCTATCTCGATGGACTATATTGGTTTCAATAGTCAAGCTATGGTCTTACGCATTAGATCTCTTTTTAAGTGTCACCCTGTAAGACCTTACCATCGTCGCAATGTCGCCCCATAAAGCCTGTTGACCACCATCTCAATGTTTCTCTATGGAACGTAATAATCATTTTCATGGTGTTGTCCCAAAGTTTCTCATTTCACCTTGATGCTTGAACACCAAAATGTCCTCCCGTAACAGCCCATTTTTCAGTGAAATTAGAACAGTGGTTTTAAGACCACAAATCCGACCCGAAAATAAAGTTTACTTTTATTTTATTATAGGGTCTGTATTGTGATAGACATATTGTGTGATAATTTTGATACAAAAATTTTATCAATTAAGTGTTTAATTATGAGAAAGACTAAATCGTATAAAATGCGAAAGTTGAATTCTAGTAGCTATGAAGACTAAATAGCCATGGAATTCAAAACTAGAGGTCCTTATATGGTAATTAGGCCATTAAAGAAAAGTATGTAATTTTTTTTGCTGACTCATCTATGGAAAAATTAGAAAAGAATAGGGACTAAATTGGAAATTGAAATAATTAATTAATTAAAAGATGATAAAAAGAAATATCATCTTATTTTGTCATCTTCAAACCCAAAATTATATGGAAACCCTAGAAGAGATAGAAGAAACTTTCAAGGCTTAATTGGGTAAGTTTTCTTATCCCGTTTTTAGTAATTTTGATATTTTTAAAATTAGAATAGTCTAATCTATATATTTGGGGGACTAATTTGAAAAGTTATCAAGTTATGAAATTTGAGTCATGGATGAATATGCTGAAAATTAGAAATTTATGGTAGAAAATGAAAGGTTGTTGATAGATAAACAACTTTTATAAAGTGATTTTTTATGAAAACATGTTTTAGGGATTAAAATGTAAACTTGTGAAATTGAAAAACAATTTTGAATTTTTATTTGTACATGTGCTGTAAACTTTGTAATGGGCTTGGAATAGGGAGTAAATTGCATAAGTTTCATTTTCTGAGCTTAAGGATGAAATTGAAATTTATGGAAAAGTTAGGGGCAAAATGGTAATTTTGCCTAGAATGTAAATTGAATCCAAATAAATATGAAATATGTGAAATTGATGATTAAAGCTATTTACATAGATCCGGACAATAAAAATTCAAGGTTAGACCGGGGAAAAGAAAAGGTTTCGGCTTAGTAGATTTTATATGCGAACAAGTGTCGAAGTAAGTTTGTGTAACTTAATCAAATATGTAATTATGTTAATTGAATGTTATGCTTGTATGTAATGTGGCTTATATTGGAATGCTATAATGGATGGTTTAGTACATGCTTGGAATGGTGAAAAAGATTGAATTTCGATGAATATATATGCTTTCTCGAGATGGATGAGGTCCTACATTTGTTGCGGATGGGATTTAGCTCGGACGAGTAACTCTATTGACCTTATTATAGAAAGAATTTAGCCCAGACAGTTAATCCTAATATAATATCTCGCGAATATACGTTATGATTAGGGTTTAGCATGGACTGGTAATTCTAATTGAGCTCTATTGAGCATATGTTATATAAAGGATATAGCCTGGACTAGTAAACCTATTATATGATATGTGGCTCGAGAGTGTGTTCCTTGATTAAGTACCCTAATGGGTACCCTTGAATAAAAATTGACGGATTATTGAATCGTACACCTCGAGTGTACTACTTGAGCATCCATCAGAATTTCAATGATTCAATAGACATAAAACTCTTGACATGGTATGAGAATTATGAGATGAAATGATAATGACTCGAAAGAATATTGGATGATGAGCTCATCTATGTTTACTTGATTGATATGAAGATTTTGGTGACTAACATGATTGATTGAATGCATGAGTTTAGGCAATTTTGCTGATGGATGGAAAACATGATATTGTGTGCTTAGATTTAGTAAACAGGATTGGTAAGTTTAGTTTCTGTTATACGAACTTACTAAGCATGTAATGCTTACTCCGTTTTATTTTCCCTTGTTTTATAGTGCTGGAAAACTCGCGAAGGTTGAAGATCATTGGAGCATCGTTACACTATCATCTAGCTTATTTTGGGTATATTTATTAAAATCATTTTGGTATAATGGCATGTATAGGACCACTTGACCATTAGTGGCTTGATAATGATGCTTGTAATCTAGCCATTAGAACGACTAGTAATGGTTGTTTTAATATGCTTGTAATGTCATGCTATGGTAGCTAAATATATGTTAAGTAGTTGATCAGATTATGTCTAATATATGGACTGAACCAAGGTAAGATTGTAAGCATGTATGCATATAATGGTATGCCATGATGAAAGATGGAATTTGTTTAATTTGAATGCTTGAATTGGTTGGAATGTGTTTAGTATGTTTTAGTGCAGGGAAATGGTAAATTTGGGTGACAAATGAGGCTAGAAAATGGCTTTATTTTGTCCATACAGGCAAACACATAGGCATGTGTCTAGACCGTGTGTGACACATGACCTGGTACACGGGATGTGGTTAGGCCGTGTGTCCCCTGCACCTTAATTTTGAGAAACAGAATACTCAGAATTGAGCATACAGATAGAGAAATAGGCGTGTGTCTCAACCGTGTGTGCTACATAGCCTAGAACACAAGTGTGTGTCTTGGCCGTGTGAAACCTACACCTAATTTCGAATTGAATTAATTAACCACACGGCCTAGCACATGGACGTGTGGCATGGCTGTGTGCACAAGTCAGAGAGCTATACAGGGTCGAACACGGCTTGTAGCACGGGTGTGTCCCAGGGTCACATGGGCGTGTGAGCCCTGCACCTTGGAAAATTTTTAAAATTTCACGAAAAATTCTTAGAGCTCTTGATTAAGTCCCGACTTGATTCTAATGCTCATATTGGGCCCCGAGGGTCCAATCAAAGGACGTTTTGAATTATCTCTGTTAATGGATAGTAATTTATGAGAATTATCTAAAAATTGTTCTGAAAGTTTTGGTAATACTCCAAAACCCTGGTCTGACGATAGATATGAGTTAGGGGTGTTACACCCCCCTCCGCGTAACGCTTGGAGCTTCACACATCACAGTTTATACTCAATAGTACTGTATGACGATATCTTAGCATAATTCCATTTTCCCTACTCTTCCATCTATTCCTCTATTTCACCATTCCTAACATTGATGTGTTTAGTGTCCCCTCCATAAGGCCAGGAGCTTCACACATAACGGTTTTCACTTAGCAATAACGTATGGTGGTATCTAACAGAAATTGTCATTCCCAAATCCTAGCTTCATCTATCCCGTCGATACTTTTCCACTATACTTCACAATCAATAAGCACGCATGCAAAGTCATATGAGCACAAAAACATAATTATAACACCTCAGATCTGGTGAGTCCAAAGTTTCAGTGTATAATAGTAAGTAGTCTGTCTAGCGTAGTGTTATTCGTCCAAAAAAATATTTTGGTGTATACGTGTAGGCGTATAGTAACCGCCACAAGAGTAAGTACGAATTTTATTTTCTGATATTCTACTATGTATTAAGGAGAAGTTCATGTTAAGAGATTAAGGGTAAGTATAGAGTAAGTATTTGTGAAAAGTATAGCATGCATGGTATGTATGGACTATTGTACTAGTTAGACTTTATGTAATCTGGTTATAAACCAACTGTATAGTTTAGCCTGATAAGTATGATGAAGGAAACTTATTTATATTTTTCTCAGAAACTGTATGCCAATAAGAAGTCAAGGGTAGGTATTAATATTTTGCTTATTGATAATATAGAAGCTATGGTTATGTTATGATTAGTGATTATTTCATTCAAGGGTAAGTATTACTATTTTGTGTGCTAAAGTTTGAATGAGTATGTTTGTATAAGGTGCATGAATAGTAAGATGTAAGTATAAGGTTTTGTGTGGGAGTTGTCAGTATTCGAATTGAGGGTAAATAGTATACAAATGAGTGTTAATGATGTTCTTATGTTCTAAAAATAGTGCTTGCTGCTGGTTCAAGCTGAATATTTGAATTTGGAGTTTCGAACTACCATTAGTGAGAATCAGGTGAGTCTCTACTCTGATTTTTGCATGTACAATGTTCATATTGAAGTATATCTATATGAAAGTGAGCAATCCGAAATCTGGAAATTATGGATAGTATAATATGAAAATGATAATTATACAACTATAGGAATAAATTTATTATTAGATTAAGATATAAGTTGGTCTATTTGAAAATAAGTTCAATGGGATGTACTATGAGTGTCATGAACTTATGAAATCATGTGTCTGGGATGTGTTTGGTTCATAGAGGTTGTAAAGTAAGTTGAGTCACCGCGATGGCAAATAAGGAAATCCTTTGAGACTGTAAACACGAACTCTGTTATGAAACTCTAAAAGAAAAAGTCCATGTCTATAGCATACTCTAAAAAGGATCTTGAATGGTATTTTATCTAATGGGGTTCTCTACGTGTTCCAGGGCGATGATGGGGAAACGTTACTCAGAGTGAGTTTAGGCAAATCCTTATCGCAAACAAAATAGATTTGGGATGCCTATGTGGCATTCTAATAGCCTTTTTGGTGTACTCTAAAGGAATCGCCTTTGTGGCATACTCTGTATATATACAGCCTTTGTAGCGTACATTATATGGTTCTCCTTTGTGGTGTATTCTGAATAAGGACTTATAGCGTGTACGATATATCGTTTGTTGGCCGCCAATGTGTTCTGTGAAGTTCACCAAGACAGTAAAAATGAGACTTTGTATGATTGCTTATATGGCTTGTTCTGTTAGGCCTATGTGGCATGAGCTGTCAAGAATGTCTAGTAAGATATGGACCTAAATGTTTGTCTCTATAAAATATAATGAAATTCTCTTAGTTCTGTATTAAGACTAAAACGAGACATAGATATGTTTCTGGTTAAGAGTGAATAAATCTTAAGGGTTTCCATGAAAAAGAGATGTGTATATGTATGTTAAGAAGCGTATCTATTATAATGATCTATGAATATGGAAAGTGAGGGGTATTATATCTTCTTCTAGAATTTTCTATTCTGAATCCGAGTTAATATTATCTTGAATTATGGGATTTTGATATATCACAATCTGAAATACGCCAGAGTGATCTATGTAGTGATTTATCTGTAGGGATATGTGTGGTATCAAATTAGGGTATGTCTGAATATGAATTGATGGTATTATATTTTGAACAAGTATTAAACAAACATATATGCATCCGCCCATGATAAATGCTAGTGAAAAACTATTTGAGATAAGAGTATGAGTTAAGGTAATGATTATTGGAAGTGGTTTCTAAGGGTATGTACTATTAAAAAATTATTATGGGACAAGATATTTATGAAATGTTTAGAAGGATTCCTTAGTTAGATAAGGAAGATGGAGTATGACAAGAGTAGGATAGCTGGTGTTTAAGAGTATGGTAAACTATGGTGGTATCCACCAAAATAAATGAGGCAGAACTAATTGGCACCCAGTGGTTCACACTAGATTCCAAAGTATCTAATAAGGTATTATTAAAATGAGACCATTAAGTACTCCTGTACTTATAAGTTTTGTTATTTCTTTTAGGTAACTGTGAGGAGACTGTGTCTAGAGGGACGATGCCAAAAGCATGCCAAGTTGGTGACAGGGTGGTCTATTATGCATATAGTAGAGTTGTAGAGTAGTCTGGGAATACACCCTTAGAATATGTCTTAAATGGACTTCCACCTTTTAGGGATATGTATCAAAAATGATGTAATCAAGTATATTTTAAATACTTCACTTGTTTTCTGTAAAGAGTATTTAAATAAAATGCCACAGAACATGTTTGAAGAAATAGGTAATTGTAAATTGTTTTTGTTAATGATTGAGTTTTGTGTAGTAACAACCAAAGCTAGACTAGGTGAATCGGGTCAGTTTTAAGGCGTTACAATAATAACATAGAGCACGCCAAAATTTAGCTATGTGATACCACAACCATTTTATGCATACAAAGATTTCTCAATCAACAAAAATCATAGAACTCATTCTGGACTCAACCTAGATTCATGCTAGTCATACAACATCCTAAAAGTGGAGTATAAAAACTCACTTACACTTATTTGCCTCATTCGCTTAGCTTTCCCGAACGCCAGAGCTTCGACTCTCTTGGCAGCTAAGCATGACAACCCAAAATCATGAGTTAAACTCAATAATCTCAGCTTAAAACTCAATTTTTGAGAAATAGGCAAAACCACTCAGAGGTTCTATAAATTTGTTACTTCACTTCTTAAATTTACGAGCACTAAAGGACTTAAAGCCTTAGTAGTAGTTCACTAGATTTTCTACTTGACTTAAACCTCCTAATCATCGCCCTATGTAGAGCTTCTATAGTTATATCTTCTTCAGAGCAACCAATGAAGAAGATGAAGAGTAAAGCATGGAACAAAATTGAGAGGAATCCACTTGAAAATTCACTTCTATGCTATTTATAGCCCCTCACGCACAGTCTTCAATCATATAAAAACTATTCATTGACAATCATTTTGTCTCCCATTAAGGAACCAGCTAGTTTTAATCCAATCGAATCCTGAATTGGAAATCAACTATGTCCTATTCAGTCACTAAGTTTTCCTGAGTTTTTAGTAAAGTTCACCAACTTATAGTTTCTTTCAATTTAACCATCAATTGTTCCTAATTTCTGGATTTAAAGGAAATCGTGTGTGACAATAAAAATCCTCATAACTTAAACACAAAATTCCTTGAAATCTTGTAAAAGCTAATACTTAAATTTGTTATGGGTTAATCTTTTTATGGTAGAATAGGGCCTATTTACAGGATAAATTCATAGGTAAAATAATCTACACTAATCAGAGTTCGACTGGGACAAATAATCAGAATTTGACTGGAATAAAACAAAGAAAATTATGTTGAAAAATATGGACATCACATATATAATAAGGGTAATTACATGTTATGATTTACTATCATGATAGTTTAGCCCAAATTAAAAGTGATCTAATTTGGTTAAAATGTTATTGGGCTTTAATTATTAAATAAAGTATGGGTCAAATATGTGTAGATACTCTAGTAATTGAGTTCTAATCAAATTCTAATTAATGATAGGCTAATTAGAATTTGAGTAGAACTATTATGCCAAGGTTATAAATATTAGGGTTATGGTCCCCAAATTATACACAAGATATCTTTTCTAATATCCCATCATTAGGAGAGAGAGAAAATATTCTCTGAATTTCTTTTGTGCTAATTTGGAAGATCAAATCCCCAAGATCCAGTAAAACTTCAATGAATTCATGGATTCAGGTACGCTTCTGCATCTAGTTTTATTCTTGATGATTTGACATGATAGATCCTAGTTTATTAAGTTTTATTTTAGACTTATTTTAAAAATCTGAAAAATTACATGACACATCGCCATATCATGACGTCTCCTATCATGCCGTCACGATGGTGCTCCGCTTCTCCCCTATTTCATCATCATGACGTTGCATGGCTCATCTTCGCAAATCACTATCTGTTTGTGTCTTAATTTGACCGAAATGTGAGGCATATTCCATAATTATTTTAAAAGTAATTATAATTTTAAAATAAAATTGTAACATATATATTTTTATTGATAAATACTTAAAACATAAAATTAATTATCAAATAATTGAATAATACATTATTTATAGATACATTCTACATGGTGTTTTCGAAAACATATTTACATAGTATAAGAGATAAACAAATATAATATCAATTGTAAACGAAAAATTTTATCATCTAAAAGCTATAAGAATAGATATATTTTATATGACATTTTAAAAAAGTTTTTTTTGTCCGAATGCACTTTTAGTCAAGTGTATTTTTTTATAAACAATTTATGTATGTTTGTGTCATCTCTTTATATTTTACTATTAAATGAGATAATTATAGTGTAATGATTTATTTCTTAATATATAATTATTATATAAATTGAATTAAATGATTTTTATGTAATAAATGAATTAGTGTAACACCCCAAAGACGTTATGGTCGAATTTGGAGACGTCACAAGGACTGAGTTTTGAAAACATGTTGATTCCATTAACTAATCACGTTCCTTCATGTTTATTGTAGAAAACATTATTTTAATATTTCATTCGCCAAAACACTTATTACAGCGGAAGTTTAAACAAAACCAAAAAATTTTAGTAATTCGTTTCGTATTTTTAGAAAACCACTTTTTGACGTAGAAATCCATTTCCGTAAAATATTTTATCAAGTATGCAACATATTGAGCATACCAAACCAAAACAAGTTAAAAACCCAAACAGTCCAAAAAGTCCCAAAAATTACAAACTCTCATAATTAAATCCCAAATTATTAAATACCACAAAATAATAAATCTAAACAATTTTACGGAAGAGTAGTCACCGCCGAGTCCTTGCTGCACCGATCCGCCTAAGACTGTGGATTACGTGACAGTACAAACAAAGATATGTGATTTTTCGTAAACTCAGTGCGTAACCCAGCAGAATTAAGCATGCAATCATACAAAATCATATACACAGTCAGAAATAGATACAGATACAGATTTAGGCTCAAGACCATTTCAAATACAGATACAATAAATAGAATCAGACAATCAGAATCCTATCCCCATCCTCTACACACCATCTCCGACCATCCCAACACACTATGTGGGGTTAAAAACACCCACCCATACTTACACACCAGGTTGTATTGTTACGACATGTGTCAGATATAGTGCAGCTCAACTACCAGATAAGAGGCGATGACACCATACAGAACACTTCCTCAATCAATACAAATCCCACCCCACAATCATATACAAAACAGATACAAAATAACATATTGAACATGCTCAACATGCTATGTAAAGATATCGGAAAAATTAGATATGCATGGCATAATCATACTCAAAATAGATTATTAATCTATCAGATCCACATTTTTGGGGTTTGGTTGGCCCTTACTGACCCTACAGTAGGCCCACAGTCAATTGGGACAACTCGTATGACACTAGGAGAAATTTTAGAAATTTGGGCCCACATGCATGTGTGGCCCACACGTCCAGATTGGCCTTGCCCGTATGGCCCACACAGCCTGGCCCAAGGATCTACACACCAATGGTATTCCTCGTATGGCCCATACGCACAACTAATCCTAGCCCATGTAGCCCAAACGGCCACACTCGAACCACCAAACGGTCGTGCGCTGTGCATGGCCGTGCCTTCGTCGACCACACAGCCGTGTCTCGCACACGGCCTACCACATGGGTGACCACACACGCATTTGGCATCGACAGCACAGTTTTTTAGCTTTTTCCAAAACGTCATTTTTTACGTTTCAAGTACACACCTGGTATTGATTTGATGCGAAAATTATCCCGAGCCTTCCAAAATCTAAAACAAAATACTAAACACCTTTAATCCACGAATCGCATCACGAAAACACTAAATCAAACAATGCACTCACACACGTACTGTCCACTAAAACCACTGCACGCACAATCAATCCGTTGAAATGAAATCCACAGCAACACTGCCTTCTCCAACATAAACTTAGAAACACCGAAAACCCCTAATAAGAACCCATACGCCAACCGATAAGAAATCCAACAGAGACCACTTACCAAAACTTACCAAACCAATTAACGAGAACCACTTGAAGAGAAATAATTAATTTTGGAAGAGTAAAATAGGGAAGGAAGCAAGGATCACGTTAGAATTTTGGGAAAAGAAAATCAAAATTTTGAAAAAGAAACAAAAATAAAAATATAAAAAGATATGATATCACATCCCTTAATTTTCTCCCAAAGAACCCACTAACAGCCACTTCTCAGAAACCCAACTCCACCAAAACTCTACCAGATAACAAACCAAAAATAAATACCTATGCTAACGCAGGGATTCGAACACATGACCTTCAAGACACCAACACTCTAACCACTTGAACCAGAAGGCTCATTCTAATATGAAATTACAGGCAATTAAATATAAGCCCACAGAACAAAGGTAGGGTTTGGATCCAAAAATAACAAAATTTGCTGAAGCTAAGGCTTGAACTTGGGACCTCTCACACACACCCAAAACACTTAACCACTAAAGCAGATATAGATTTATTTTAGATTTTACAGAAGCATTGGGGCGTTACAATTCTACCCCCTATAAGAAATTTTGACCTCGAAATTTACCTGATCAAAACAAATGAGGATACAACTGATGCATCAATCCTCAGCTTCCCACGTAGCTTTCTCAGTTCCGTTATTCTGCCACAGAACCTTCACTAATGGAATAGCCTTCTTTCTTATTCCCTAATCCCCTAAATCACTCCACTACTTCCCACTACATCCAACTACTCATCTTATTAATCCAACACAAACTCTTCTAGACGAGCAAGCAAAAATAATGCTTTTGCCCAGACTCGAACACAAGACCTCCCTTCCACCAGCACTCCACTCAACCACCAGACAAGTAGGCCCATTCTGTTAATTATTTACCGACTGTTACTTAAAAGCCTTTCAACCCAAGATTTGCTTTATTTAAAAGAAACCAAAATTTGCCCAAGTCATGACTAGAACTTGGGGCCTTCCATACACACCTAGAGCACTTAACCATTGAAGCAGACAAGTATTTATGCCACACACACACAAATCAAAAATAGATATTTTGGGGCATTACAATTCTACCCCCTAAAAGAAAATTTTGTCCTTAAAATTTACCTGGTCAGAACAGATGAGGATACTACTGACCCATCGCAACCTCAGGCTCCCACGTAACCTCTTCAATGTTATGATTCCACCAACGCACCTTCACTAATATAATAGATTTTCTTCAAAGAACCTTTACGTCGTGATCCAGAATCTGACTCGGCTCCTCCTCGAAGGTCAGATCTAGCCTAACCTCAATCTCCTCCACAGGGACAATATGAGTAGGATCAGAGCAGTAACGCCTCAACATCGAGACGTGGAATACATCATGAATACGGTCTAGCTCTGGAGGTAACTCCAACTGATAAGTGATCGGTCCCACTCGCTTCAGAATCTGGTAAGGCCCAATAAACCTAGGCTCAGCTTGCCCTTCCGATCGAACCTTAGAATCTTTTTCCATGGTGAGACCTTAAGACATACGAAGTCCCCCACAGAATACTCAATCTTGAGTCTTCTCAGATCCGCATAAGACTTATGTCTATCAGATGCCGCTTTCAGAAGATCCCAAATTAGTCTAACCTTGTCTTCTGTCTTGGAAACCAATTCAGGACCCAAAACACACCGCTCGCCCAACTTAGTCCAACATAAGGGACTACGACACTTGCGACCATATAATGCCTCATAAGGTGCCATCTGGATGCTGGACTAATAACTATTATTATAGGTAAACTCCACAAACTGCAGATAGTCCTTCGAACTGCCTCTGAAATTAATAACATAACTCATCAACATGTTCTCCAGTATCTGAATCACCCTCTCAGACTGACCATCGGTCTGAGGATAGAACGCAATACTGAAGTCTAACCTTGAACCAAGAGCCTCATACACCTTTCTCTAAAATTGAGACATGAAACGAGGATCCCTATCAAAGATGATCGAAATTGGTAACCCATGCAGTCTCACTATCTTAGAGATATAAAGCTTCGCCAGTTTCTGTAGAGAATAGTCAGTACGAACCGATATGAAGTGGGCAGGCTTGGTCAATTGATCTGCGATGACCCATACTGAATCCTTCTCAGTGAGTTTAAAGAGCAACCCACTTATGAAGTCCATAGTTATACGCTCCCACTTCTAAAGAGGAATCTTAACCAGCTGTAGTAAACCCGAAGGAAACTAATGCTCAGCCTTAACTCACTGGCATGTTAAAAATTTAGCCACAAAATCAGTAACTTCCCGTTTCAGTCCTGGCCACCAGTACAACTCACGAAGGTCTCGGTACATCTGAGTCCCACCAGGATACATAGCATAAGGGCTACTATGCGCCTCCCTCAATATGGACTACCTCCAATCAATGTCATTCGACACACAAATCCGTCCATGAAAACATAACACACCCTCAGAGTTCAACCCAAAATCTGTAGTGCTACCACTCTCAATCTGTCAGAACCGAGGACCCAAAGACTCGTCCTACAACTGCTTACCCTTAATCTGATCTATCCAAGTCGGTTTAACCTGAAGCACAGCCAACAGACTACTATCACCAAATAAACTTAGGTGAGCAAACATCGTCCTTAACACAGTCATAGCCCTACGGCTCAATGTATTGGCCACCACGTTGGCCTCGCCAGGGTGGTATTCAATGGTACAGTCATAATCCTTAAGCATCTCAACCCATCTATGCTACCTAAGATTCAGCTCCTTTCAATTAAGGAAGTACTTGAGGCTCTTGTGATCGGTGTAGATGATACACTTCTCACCATACGATAGTGCTTCCAAATTTTCAGAGTAAAAACTACGGCGGCCAACTCCAGATCATGCTTTAGATAGTTCATCTCATACGTTTTAAGCTGACGAGATGCATATGCTATCACCTTACCATCCTATATCAAAGCACATCCCAAACTGACATGTGATGCATCACTATAAACCGTGAATGCCTTTCCAAGTTCAGGCTGTATCAGAACATGAGCCTCAGTCAGTACCGTTTTGAGCTTCTCGAAGCTCTCTTACTGCGCATCAGTTCAAACAAATAGTATACCCTTACGTAGCAGCTTAGTTAAGGGTGCTGCAATCAGTGAGAAACCTTTCAAAAATCATCGGTAATAACCTACCAGCCCCAAAAAACTGCAGATCTCAGACACATTCTTAGGCTGTTTCCAATCTAGTACAGCCTCAATCTTTCGAGGACCTACTCGAATCCCCTCAGCAGGCACCACATGTTCAAGAAGTGTCACTTCACGTAACCAGAACTCGTACTTACTAAACTTAGCATAGAGCTACTTTTCCCTCAAAATCTGAGAACAATCCTAAAGTTCTCGTCATGCTCATCCTTAGTCCTCAAATAAACCAATATTTCATCGATGAACACCACCACAAACCGATCTAGGTAAGGCTGAAATACTCAGTTCATGGTGACCAAATTGCATCACTAGGAATTCATAGTGACCATAGCGAGTCCTAAATGTCGTCTTATAGGCATCAGCTTCTTTAACACTCACCTAATGACACCCAGACCGCAAATCAATTTTAGAGAATACAGAAGCCCCTCGAAACTGGTCGAACAGATCATCAATCCTTGGAAGTGGATACTTGTTCTTAATGGTCAACTTGTTCAGCTGACGGTAGTCGATACACATCTGCATGGATCCATCCTTCTTTACAAATAGTACTGGTGCTCCCTACAGAGACACACTAGGGTGGATGAACCCACGATCTAATAACTCCTGAATTTGAGCCTTCAGCTCTGTAAGCTCCTTCGGTGCCATTCGATAGGGAGCGATAGACACCAGAGCTGTATCAGGGAAGAGCTCAATCCCAAACTCAACTTCCCCATTCGGAGGTAATCTCGATATCTCCTCCAGAAAAAAGTCTGAAAAATCCCTTACAGTGCAGATATCCTTTATAGTAGAGTCTCTAGAAGTGAAAACACCCACGTAGTCCAGTACGCCTCACATCTCTTGCGAACTAATTTCTCAGCTACCAGTGCAGAGATCACGTTAGCCAAGTAGTTTTGAGGTTCTCCAATCACGACTACTTCATCATCCTCCTCAGTTCTTAATACAACCTTTTTAGGCTCACAGTCCAAGCTGACACGATGCTTGACCAGCCAGTCCATTCCCAATATTATGTCGAACTCCCCAAATGGAAGCTTCATTAATTCAGCCAAGAAGATCGCCCCTTGAACCTCAAACAGTACATCTTTAAATAGCTTATTAACCCTTATAGACTATCCCAACGGACTCAGTACAATAACCTCACTTGTAGTGCTTTGAATCGAAAGCCCATATTTTCAGATATATTGCTAGGTATGTTTGAGTGAGTAGACCCTATATCTATCAATGCAAGATATGGTACATTGAAAATAAGAAACGTACTGGTGATAACATTTGGAGAATCTGTGTCCTCTCGACGACGGGTAGTATAAACAAGAGCAGGCTGCCTCGCCTCAGTCTATCTAGCACCTTTACCTGTGCTCTCTGTCCACGGCCTATACCATTACCACCCCTAGCCTGACCATGGCCTTTCGGTGGCTATTGTGCTACCCTCAGCGGCTGTGCAGTTCAGTACCCTGAGCTTGCATCTGATCAGCCCTCAATGGACACTCCCTAATACGGTGATCTAATGATTGATAAACCGTAAATTATACATATTTTTACCCTATGTTCAATGCATTTTATAGATAATTTCTCATTAGAATTGGTGAATTCAATGCTCCTAATGCTTTAATTTCATGTTTTGTACTCAGAAGAGCACAAAGAGTCAAAAGGAGCCAGAAAAGGACAAAACGGACCAAATCAAGAAGATGACACGGCCTAAGCCTTGCCACACGGGCAGCTCACACGCCCGTGTCTTTTGAGGGTGTCGACCAAGGCTTTCACGATTCACACGGCCTGACCATTGACCCATACTGGCAATCATGTCACACGGTTGTGTCACACGGGCGTGTCCCTACTAAGCCCAAGTTAAGTCTAATTCAGAAAAGGCCACTTTGAATGGTTTCTAGGAATTCCAAAGCCTATAAATACGCACTAGTGGAGGAGAAAAGGGAGATGGAGAAGAGGGGTAAGGAATTACCCCAAGGAAGCCGATTGATCCATCTCAGAAGCCGGATTCATCATCAAGACTGAAGATCTCTCCTTAATTTCCCTTCAGGAGTTTTGGGTTTTCTTTATGTATTGTATTTTTTATTCTTCTAAGATGTTTTCTTATTTAGTTATGAAGTAAACCCCATAAATACCTAAGGGCAATGAAACCTAATACGAATCTTGTTATTATTTTCTGAATCCTATGATCAATATTTAACTTGTTCTTAATTATGTTTTCTTAATTCTTGCTTTGATATCCCAAGATACTGATTCAAGACACACTCTTATTCAGAGGAGGAATAGAACCTGTCTAAGAGTATATTTTCCATAATTAAGCGGAGTTGATTGCGCGCCTAGAAATAGGGTGACAAGATTTTGCTGGATTAGGGTGAAACCTAATAAGGGGATCCATAGAACGAGTTGATGCAACCCTAGAGTGTTAATTAGAGAAAAGTGTCGATTATTCAATCTAGGGATTAGACGTTATTAGTCTTGAATAGGGATAATAACATAACTTAGGGATCTCTACGGAACAAGTTGAATGAATAAATCATCTGATTTGGAGCCAGAATAACAAGTACAGTCTAGGTGGATTTTTCCTTAGGTATTGTCTCAAGTCAATCGATTTTCCCAAAAGCAATTCCCCAATTCTTTTCTCTGTGCGTTCTTAGTTTAAATAATTAGTTTAATAAACAAACCCTTTTATTCTTAGGCTAGATAATAAAAAGATAGTTATTACTAGTACTTTTGGTCCCCTTGGGTACGATATCCCGGTCTTGCCATTACTATACTATTGTTCGATAGGTGCGCTTGCCTTTTCGTCGTGATAATAGTTAGTCTAGGTTTGATCTTCATTATAAATATTTATTACTTGTTACGAATCACGCGATCAAGTTTTTGGTGCCGTTGTTAGGGAACTGAAATATTAGGAACACTAAATTTTTATTACTTTAGCCATTTATTTTTCTTGCAATTTTATTTTATTTTATTATTTATTAATTTACTTTTTTTCTCTCTCTTGGCAATTTTTTTTATAGTTTATGACTAGAAGAAACTCGTCAGGACCATTACTCTTTGACAAAGAAATCGATCATACAATTCGCAAAAATCAAAGAGAAATACGGCGTAGTTTACGATACACAGAGAACGAGCGAGAAGACGATACTCAACCCCCAACTGAAGAAATGGCCGAAAACCCAGGCGATCAGCTGCCTCCTAGAATTGCAGCTAACCAAAATCTTGCTCCATGTACTATGTATGACTATGCTAAACCTTCTTTAACAGGAACTGAGTCTAGTATAGTTAGACCTGCTATTGCTGCGAGTAGTTTCGAACTAAAACCTAACACATTTTAGATGATACAGTAGTTTGTTCAGTTTGATGGTTTGCAGGATGAGGATCCCAACACGCATTTGGTGAATTTTCTTGAATTTTGTGATACATTCAAAATCAATGGCATTTCTGATGATGCCATTCATCTTCGGTTATTTCCCTTTTCACTGAGAAACAAAGCTAAACAGTGGTTGAACTCGTTACCACGAGGGTCTATCACTACTTGGGAACAAATGACCAAGAAATTTTTACTAATATTTTTTGCCGGCTAAAATGGCTAAATTGCGTAATGATATCTCTTCTTTTGTGCAGATGGATTTAGAAACACCTTACGATGCATGGGAGAGATACAAGAACTTACTAAGAAGGTTCCCTCACCATGGGTTATTGCTTTGGCTGCAAGTTCAAATGTTCTACAATGGTGTGAATCCCTCGACAAGACAAATGATTGACGCAGCTGCTGGCGGAACCATCAACAATAAAACACCAGAAGATGTATATGAATTTATAGAGGAGATGTTACTGAATAACTATCAGTGGCAAGTTATGAGGACAAAGCCAATGAAAATAGCTAGCGTCTATAACATCGATTCAGTCACCATGCTCTCTAATCAGGTAGAACTTCTAAATAAAAAGATTGACGATTTACTTGGTTCTACGCAGGTACATCCAGTAATGAGGTGTGACTCAAGCGGAGAAGGTGTGCATACAGAATATCAATCCTTCAATCCCACAACCGAAGAGGAACAAGTCAACATATGGGTAATAATAACTTTAGATCTCAAAATAACCCATACAGTAATACTTATAAAGCCGGTTGGAGAAACCAACTAAAATGTTCCTAGGAGGTCAAGGAAATCCAAAGCCACAAAATCCTCAGGGTTTTCAACAGCCACCTTATCAACAAAAGAAAAAACCAAACCTTGAAGAGATGCTTTCTAAATTCATCTCGGTGTCAGAAACCCGTTTACAAAATACCGACACAGCACTTAAGAATCAATAAGCATCGATCCAAGGACTCGAAACTCAGATAGGCTAGTTGTCCAAACTAATATCCGAACGACCACAAGGTAGCCTACCAAGTAATACTGAACCTAATCCGAGGGAACACCTCAATGCAATTAGCACTCAAGATAAGGAAGGATTCACTACACCTGAGCCAGAAATACAACAAGACAACGCGATGAACAAAGGACGAGAAGAGGTAAACAATAATGATCCCAAACAGGTAAGTACAACTCATGAACCTCGTGTGCCATATCCTAAAGCGATGACGAAAGACAGAACAGAAGAACAATTCGGTAAGTTTTTCAAAATCTTAAAGAAATTACATATTAACTTACCCTTTATTGAAATCTTTTCGCAGATGCCCAACTCAGCAAAATTCTTAAAGGAACTTCTGAGCAATAAAAGGAAATTAGATGCTACATCACATGTGGAACTCAATGCAGTCTGCTCAGCTATTCTAAAGAATGAGCTACCTAACAAATTGAAAGATCCAGGGAGTTTTACAATTCCTTGCTTAATTGGTAGTTTATCTGTGAATAATGCTTTAGCTGATCTAGGGGCAAGTATAAATGTTATGCCACATAAAATGTTTAAACGACTAGGTCTTGGTAAACCCAAATAGATTAGGATGAGCATACAATTGGCTAATAAAATAGTTAGATTTCCTAAGGGTATTATTGAAGATGTTCTCGTTAAAATTGATAAATTTATTTACCTAGTAGACTTCATTCTCTTAGATATGGATAAGGATAACGAGGTACCTTTAATTTTAGGACGACTATTTTTAGCAATTGCCAGAACCATTATTAATGTAGGCACAGGAGAGCTAAGACTTTGTGCAGGTGACGACGCAATAACACTCCAAGCACGTGACTCAGTCAAAACCTCTAAGACTCAAGATAATGCTATAAAAACTGTCAATGATAAAACTAATATTCAATCGTCCATACAGGAACTTCCTCAAACCAAGACAACAGAGACAGTGCGCTACTATCATGAAGAGAACAAAGACGTCCATGAAGAATGAAGACTACGGATAGAGGAGCTAGGCGGATGGCTAGAACACAAACCAAGAACACATGATAAATCGAAACTAAGCAAAAACAAGCCCGATACCTCTCCTAATTAAATTCAGGTCGGCAATATAGTCTTACTAGATGCTGTTGATCCTCACATTGTCACTACCACACCAAATGAAGAAATCCCTCTTACGGTACTTAGTATTTTTCCATTCAGTACGATGGAGGTGAGTCATCCCAAGTTTGGCACTTTTAAAGTAAACAACACCCGTTTAAAACCTTATTTTAAAATTGACAATAGGAATGAGGAGTATGAACTCCTCGAACCACCTTGATCATTCAACGAAGAGGTAAGTTGAGCTTAGACTATAAATAAGAGCTTTTCAGGAGGCAACCCGAGCACTAACATTATTAATTTCTTTAAATTCTAATATTTAACTCCTAACCTACTAATAAAAATCTTGAATACAGGTGTTTCCACAGAGGCAGGGCCAACCACACGGGCATGCTTAAGGCTGTGTGAAAATAGAGCAAAAGATTTCCCCAACACAGGCTACGATAAAACGCCACGGCCGTGCAACATGGCCGCGGTCGAGCCTGCCAAAACAACACGGGTGTGCGACACACCCATGTGGAGGAATCGAGGACGGACCTGTTAAAACAGCACGGGCGTGCAACACGCCCGTGTCGAACACCCGTGGTCGAACCTGTCAAATTCACACGGGTGTAGGGCTAGAAAAAATGGGCATGGGAGAAGCGAACGAAGCTAGACACGGTCGTGCGACGTGGCCGTGTGAACCAACACTCCTGAGGCACACGGGCATGTGTAAAATTTTAGACGCGCCAAAATAGGAAAAACGTGAAACACACGGGCTTGTCCCATGGCCATGTGTCCCAAAATCTATAAATAGGCTGCACTATTCATTTCTTCTCCATTCAAAAACCCTAACCCTAGCCGCTGCAACTCCACACAGCCCCCTGCCACGCCCGTGCGCCGCCTCCAACTTCGTTTTTAAAGCTCAATCTCTCGCCCTTATCGTTTGTTTACTCCTTTCACTTCTATTTTACTCATTATTCATGCTTATTATTACAATAATCTCCATTACTCTTGAACTAGTTTTCATTTTTATTCATTACTTTATCATTTAGTTTGCATTTATAGGTTCTTTATTATACATTTCAAATGAAATCAAGTTATTAGACACACCTCATATCCATGACATTACTATGCTTATTTTCATGCTATTATCATGCAAATATCTATCATTTAAATTGCAGTCATAGGTTAGTTACCATACAGTTTATGTTAATTGAGATGAGGAAAACCTTATACCCATTACATTTCTATTCTCATTCTCATGATTATTGTGGTTGAGTTTGCTTCATATTAGTAGTCTTGGCTAAAATAGTTTACTTTCTCTTCGAATATGTTTACTTATTATTATTCTTTATATTACAGGCCTTCAAATGTCATCTTCAAGAGGAAAGAAAACCGCCGTACCAGCCTCGAAGAAGAGAAAGGGAGTGTCATCCTCCGTGGGTCCAACCGCGAAAATTTGTCACCCTCTCCTACAGTTTCCACGAGGGCCTACTTACTCTCAGTCGCCACATACATTTCTCTCCATCAAAGTGCTGGCACACTTTGGCTCCAAGGCATCAGTTCCCCCACCATCCCTGAGGTACTTACACGCTATTTTAGCTCACACGATTACAGAGAGGCGAAAGAGCACTAGCGTCATCAACACCCACGACGTCTACTTCTTATGCTGCATGTCGCAAAGGCACGTCATTGACCTTGCCTATTTCATAGCCCTCGCGATTCAGCACCAGACGAAGCGGCATCAGAAGAGGGTCATCTCCATTGGCCCCTATGTGACTCGGCTGGCGTAACACTTCGGGCTCCTCAACACTGCGGCCCAAGGATCATCCCTCACCCTCATCAGCCAAATGTCTCCATAAGGCATCTCGAGCATGCTTAGCATGAGGATGATCGAGAGGCGCCTAGGAACCTACCCTCCCCAGTATCGTCTTGCCCAATATACCGAGGAGGAGGCCTACGAGGACATTCCTAAAGATGTCCCCCCACAGCACGAGGACCCACCGGCTCAGTCACCACCACCCTCTCATCCAGGTCATGCGGCGACTTCATATGCTGACATCTCTGAACGCCTCACCCGATTCGAGCATTAGTGTTTTCAACGATTTGACAACATTGATGCTCTTGTCTGCACAGATTTGTCAAGACCTCCACATCTCATCGCCATCCCACCTCGCGAACCATCCAAATGATGAAGATATTTAGAAATATTTATTTATTATTTTATGTTTTTAATTGAAACTACTTTTTTATTTTTTCTTTAGATTTTAGAATTTTATTTTTAATCATGAATCTCGGCTATTCCTTTTCAAGTATTTATTCTTCCTAATATCCCTAAAAAGTTCCTAATTTTATCATAGTTATATATAGCTCTTAAGCTCATCATCACAGAGGAACTAAAACTCCACCGAAAAATGGTTCTCCACGACTGCCATGTCCTACTCGACCACCACCATAGCTACCACTAGATATAATATTCTTTTGGCGCAGGACTTATGGCCTAATGAACCTCTATGACCGTCGGAGTATCCTCCTCCACTCTCAAACCGATTACTCTCCAAAACTCTAAGTTCGAGGAATTCATCATATAGGAAGTTTCCCTTCTCTCCCTATCTTATTTTTATCCTCTAACACCTATCTTTGTACATTGAGGGCAATATACATCTTAAGTGTGGGGGGGTATTCATTAATAATCACCTTGTTCTCATGAAAAACTCTCATATCATATTTAGGATAAATCTTAATTGATTTATGATTTTGATTGATATATCTTGAATTAAAACATAGGGATTTATGCATTGATTATTTAAACTTTAAGACATTAGAGAATCAAGCATGATAAGTTCATTTTTAAGAAATTAAAATTATAGGCTGTTTCCCCAAGTCTAAGTATTACTTTGAATTAGAATTCATGAGTCTAAACATCACAAAGCCATAATTTTTGTGATATTTTTGAGCCTTTTGAGCATTTATTCATCCTTTCATGCTCACTTTTATTATTGCTTTGAGTGCGTCAGTATTGAACTGTTATTCTAGAACTTGCTTGATTATGCATGTCGAGACCACACCATTTGATTTGATATGTCAAAATGATTAAAGCACTTAGGATTAACCCACTCATGCCATAAAAAGCCTACCTCCACGATTAACGCCTAGTAAACCCCCTTGAGCCTAACAAGCCATTCCTTGTATTACCTTTAATATTAACCATTAACCCATTATTGTTGAAATCCCCCAAATTAATTTGATCCCTATTTTTGTCGAAAGTTGAGTTGGAAAAGCTGCTTAGCTATGTTTTTGTTCTTTATTTAACTTGTTCTTAATTAAAAAAAAAACATAACTATGTATGCATATCTGTAATTTCATATTCTGAGAGAAGCTCTATTATACGCAAGTGAAGATTAACTCTTTTTCTAGTTAGGCAACTTTTTAATTCAATCTCGATTCTAACCCTTTCTTTCAGTTTGTGACCATACCCCCTAACCAAGCCTCATTACAACCTTCTAAAGACCTTTTGATTGATGTATCATCTTAAAATTAAAGTGGTGGAGATTTGATTTTCATGCAAGCCTATGGTAATGACTTTCCATTATTGACTATTGAGTGCTTCCTTTATTGTCCTTAAAACACCTCGAGTGATTTGAGTGAATCTTTAGTGAGGATGTAAAACTCTGTGATATTCTGAATAAAAAGTAATTACTTAGATGAGGGAAGACACCTATATTTTCGGATAAAATGCTCAACTAGGAATGATTGAAACTTTTATGTTCTTTTAGTTAAATTCTCAATGTATGATTACCTGTGGATTAATTTGAGATATTATTGATAGAAATTATAAGTTAAGAAGAATTTATTTCGATTATGAGTTGAGAATTTTGCTTGAGGACAAGCAAATGCTTAAGTGTGGGGGTATTTGATAAACCGTGAATTATACATATTTTTACCCCATGTTTAATGCATTTTATAAATGATTTCTCATTAGAATTGGTGAATTTGATGCTCTTAATTCTTTAATTTCATGTTTTGTACTCAAGAGAGCACCAAGAGTCAAAAGGACCCAAAAACGAGCCAGAAAGGGACACAACGGACCAAATTGAGAAGATGACATGGCCTAAGCCTTGCCACACGGGCAGCTCACACGCCCTTGTCTTTTGAGGGTGTCGACCAAGGCTTTCACGATTCACACGGTCTGGACATTGACCCACACAGCCGTGTGCAATTTAACGGATCGAACACGGTCTGGCAATCACGTCACAAGGCCGTGTCACACGGCCGTGTCCCTGCTGAGCACAAGTTAAGTCCAATTCGGAAAAAAGCCACTTTGGAGGGTTTCTAGGCATTCCAAAACCTATAAATATGCACTAGATGAGGAGAAAAGGGAGACGTAGAAGAGGGGTAAGGAATTACCCCAAGGAAGCCGATTGATCCGTCTCAGAAGTCGGATTCATCATTATGACTGAAGATCTCTCCTCAACTACCCTTCAGGAGTTTTGGGTTTTCTTTATATTTTGTTTTCTTTATTCTTCTGAGATGTTTTCTTATTTAGTTATGAACTAAACCCCCTAAATACCTAAGGGGAATGAAACCTAAGACGAATCTTGTTTTTATTTTCTGAATCGTATAATAAATATTTAACTTGTTCTTAATTATGTGTTCTTAATTCTTGCTTTGATATCCCAGGATACTGATTCAAGACACGCTCTTATTCAGAGGAGGAATAGACCCTGTCTAAGAGTACATTTTCCATAATTAAGAGAAGTTGATTACGCGCCTAGAAATAGGGTGACAAGATTTTGTCAGATTAGGGTGAAACCTAATAAGGGAATCCATAGATCGAGTTAATGCAACCCTAGAGTGTTAATTAGAGAAAAGTGTCGGTTATTCAATCTAGGGATTAGACGTTAGTCTTGAATACGGATAATAACATAACTTAGGGATCTCTACGTATGACAGCCTAAAATTGACCCTAGTCGGGAAGTGGTTTCGGGGCCGCTAAACCGAGTCACCAAAATGTTTGAACGTAGTATTTATTGTCTAAAATATGTGATTATGAATGTGTGAAAGTTTTAAGTTTCGATTTAGTAAATTTCATATGAATTTAGTCAATAGGACTTGTGTGACACTTTTGAAATGTGATAGGCTAATCTATAAGGATCTAATAGTGCATGTAATCAAAAAGGAGGCCTTGCATGTCAAATTTCCCTAAATCCAAGCCTAGTGGCCGGCCATGACAAAGAAATATGGGCAAAACATGTCACAGACATGTTTTGTTGGTGCATCATGGGAGGAAAAAAATAAAATAAGGAGTATGGGTAATAATGAAATGGAAAAAAAAAAGAAAAAAGATGAAAAGAAAAGGGATTATGATGAAAACAAAGAAAAAAAAATGTTCATCCTTTTTTCATCTCTTTTGGTCGAAATTCTCTAAGGAAGGAGGAAGGAGTTTTTGCTTCATGTTTTGTTTGGAAGAGGATTAGGAGGAGATTTGGCCATACTTGCATCTAGATTAAGGTATGTTTGAGGTTGTGCCATGAGATTCATGCATGTTCTTAGTTGCTAGCTTGAGTTCTAATTAGTCCATGGTTCAAAACTTTGCTATATCATGGAGATGATATTCGGCCAAGGTAGATTTTGTGTTAATGCCATTGCATGCTAAATATGAAGCTTGTTAATGATACATGTGATGGTGGATTGATGACTCTTGGATTTTCTTTATAGCATTTTTGAGTAAGACATTAAGTTTTGGAATTGATGGAATGGAGAGTATGCTTAAGTTGTGTTATGAACAACTATGTGTTAAATCGAGGTTTGCTAAGCTAGCTATTAAGGTGAAGTGCAATATTAGTGATTGATTAATAGTGTATATACATGTATGCATATTCGCCATCAAATTAAGAGCATAGGTGATGATGAGTCTATGCTTTGTACATTCGCCATATATATATATATATATATATATATATATATGCATGTGTGATTGGATTATTGATAGTAGGGCTATAGCATATGGTTATGAGCCGAATAGCTAAGAGCATGAGGTAGCAAGATAAAAATTTTACCATGCCGTTCCGTATGTCATAAAATCATTAAAATGTGAATATCAATATGTGTAGCAAAGCGGTTGAATGAGTTAATTTATTTGTTCAAGCTCAAGATCCTAAAGGAGAGCGTCCAACAAGGGAAATCGAAGGTCATCGAGTAGCCGACTTGGAATTATTTTGCACCACACAAGGTAGGTCACTAAGCATATATTTTGTATTGATTTAAATAGACATAATGTCTATGTAATTATGCCGAAAGGAATGATAAATTTATATACATGTATGTATGTGGTGATGAAAGTATTGAATGAAAAGAAAAGAGGTGAGATGCATCGAGTTGTTGATTTCGGCACTAAGTGTGCGGGTATAAACATTTGTGATCTTGAGAATGGCACTAAGTGTGCGGGTTTAAAATTTGTACAGCACTAAGTGTGCGAGTTTGATCATCTGACACTAAGTGTGCGAGTTGATTATATAGCACCGAGTGTGCGGACTCACTATATGCTTTTGAATCACTATTGACACCGAGTGTGCGACATTATTGAGTTGATCACGGACAGCGGATCGGTAAGTACCTTGAGTTCATGGCTAATAGGCGCTATGTTTATATTTGGAGTTGAGCTTGGTAAGTTTTGAACCTATGTGACAATTCAAATTGAAGTCACGTACATAAGAATTATCGTGGAATAAGTGAAAGGTCATGTAGATGTATGATTGTAACGAAAACAAAATGGTGTATAAAATGCCTCAAATATCCTATTGACTAGTATATGGAATGTGAATGTATAACTTGGTATGAGATTGAATCGAAGGTCTAAGGAACTATGGTATAGTTCGGTTTGAATGGAGTAATTAGCCTCGTTCCATTTTGTTTCCTCTTGTGATAATGTTATTAATGGTTGGTAGTGCATTGCTTATGACTTCTTGAGTTATATACTCATTCGGTGTTTGCTTGTCACCTATTTTAGGTTTCTTGGACTCGACTTTTTGCGTATTCGGGACCGTCATCGAAGTCATCACACCGCTAACAACTTTTGGTATTTTCTTCGTAGTTGGTCTAGGAGTACATTTCGGCATGTATAGGCTATTATGCTTTGTTGAAATTGGTATGTAAACTTTTAGCCATGCGAAAATGGCGTAAATGTTCGGTTGAAATTGGTTTTGTGATGTTTGGACACAAGTTATGGTTATAATTTGGGACATGCGGGATGAATTATTAGTTAAATCAAGGAAAAGTCATGAAATAGGCATAGTTTGTTTTAGTAATGATCTTTGACAGCGGAAGTGGTGTGGATGTGAAAAATCACTAAAAATAGCAGGAATGGTATTAAATAGTGAATAAATTATGTAAATGAGCCTTGATGAATCTACTTTCATATGGAAGAAACGAAACGGTCATATGAGTTGTATCCTAAGAGATATTTAGGTATTCATGAAACAGGGCCAGAACGGTTTCTGGATTTCCTGTTCCAACTTTGGAATTTCATTATAAATTAACCAGAGATAATTAGGAGTCATACCATATATGTATAGATTCCTCTTTGAGTCTAGTTTCTATATAAACAAACGACATCAGTATTGAAGCCCTGCACAGGGAGATATTCAAGTTGTAATGCACGAAGTTCAGTGTAGTCGACCCCTGTAACATGGGAGACTTTAACTAATAAACTGTACTAATTGGCTTGACAAAAAATTCTAGATGGAAATATGAGTCTAGTTTCAGGGAAAAATTACAAAACTGATTTTTGAGTTTTGAAACTCCAGATATGATTTTTAAGGCGGCAGTGATGCAGTAACCAGCTTGTCTGGAAATTTTTTTTTTTTTTTTATGGATTGTGAAAACAATTAAGTTAAGTCTGTGTGCACCTTGTATTCGACTCCGGTAACGGATTCGAGTACGGGGTGTTACACTACGGAACAAGTTGAATGAATAAATTGTCTGATTCAGAGCCTGAATAACAAGTACAGTCTAGGTAGATTTTTCCTTAGGTAGTGTCTTAAGTCAATCGATTTTCCCAAAAGCAATTCCTCAATTCTTTTCTCTGTGCGTTCTTAGTTTAAATAATTAGTTTAATAAACAAACCCTTTTATTCTTAGGCTAGATAATAAAAAGATAGTTATTACTAGTACTTTTGGTTCCCTTGGGTACGATATCCCGGTCTTGCCATTACTATACTATTGTTCGATAGGTGCGCTTGCCTTTTCATCGTGATAATAGTTAGTCTAGGTTTGATCTTCATTATAAATATTTATTACTTGTTACGAATCACGCGATCAATGATCCATACCTCAGACACGCCTCAGTCCTCCTCCAACACTCCTCCTGGTGGTGTCTACCACAATCAACATACGGCTACTATCCAATAGCAGCAACAGGGGGCCAGCTCTAACTGGCCTATCAGCTCTGGCCTTTTTCTTAGGCCCTTATACAAAAATCGAGGGCTCTGAATCCCTCTTGTTCCTACCTCTCTCTCTATCGCGTTTTTGGCACTCAGCGCACTTAACCTCCTCGATGATCTTCACCTTCTCAACCAGTGAAGAAAAATCACATTCCCTCTGCAGCGCTATCAGGACTCTCAAATTATCCCTGAGGCCATCCTCAAAGCGGGCACACCGCTCACACTTAGTCGCCACCATACCTCGCGCATAGCAGCTCAGTCACAGGAATTCGGCCTCATACTCTACCACAGATTAATCTCCCTGAGTAAGGTTCAAGAACTCCCTCCTCCGGGCATCCATGTAGCTTGCTCCCACATATTTCCCCTGGAAGGTTGTCTTAAAGAACTCCTATGTCAGATGTTCGGGCTGAGTGCCTTCCTTACCAGTAAGCCATCACTAAAAAGCCTCATCACATAGCAACAAGATTCCACCCTTTAATTCTTCTTGGGGGTGCAGTCCAGATCATCCATGATCCTCTCTGTAGCCTTAATCCAATACTTGGCCAAATTAGGGGTGACTCCAGTGACACCCCTAAAGAGCTCAGCTCCATTAAACCGGACTCGTTTTGTAATTGACCTTTGGCCCCCAGATCCAGTAGTCGGCTCACGACCCTCTCCAAAATCTTTAACATGGTTTGGGACATTGTGTCATCCCCAGTCGCATAGTCTTGCCACCCAATCTCAGTAACAGGCAACATCGGTGTCTTGCTAGTGTCCAAATTTGGCATGCTGCCTAGAGAAGAGAACTCAGTTCGAGCCCTTTATGGCCTCTACCTCAACCTCTAGTACCCCGTCCGCGGATACCTCGTGTGCTTATATCTAATCGAATTATCAGTATTTATAAATTTTATGAATTAGTTATAGTTTTATATTTACTAATAGATGTTTTATGCAAAACATTTTTGGTAATTCAGAGTTTGTTTTCGTATATCGCTATTTCACTAAGTTTTTAATATACACGAACTAAAGTGTTTTCAATATAGTATATTACCTGTAGCAGTTTTAGAATATACCATCAATAACAGTTTCAGTTTAAAACAATTCAAAGTTCAGAATACTTACAGGGTCGATGTAACGCCCCAAGTTTTTTAAACATGTCTCTGTGATTCATTGACACAACTGTTATCTACTTCAATGGTTAAGTGTTCTGGGTGTGTGTAAGAGGTCCCAAGTTCAAGCCTTGTATTTGTAAAATTTTGGATTTTTCTTGAGTTAAGCCTTAACTTTTAGTCAATAGGCTTATATTAAGTTACTTGTAATTTCACATCAGAATGGGTCTGCTAGTCTGAAGGTTAAGTAGTGTGTTCCTATACTAGAGGTCCTGTGATCGAATCTTTGCGTGAGAAAGGGAGTTTTATTTTGCTCAGCTCTGCGTTAGAGTTCTAGTGACTATGGGATCCTGGGTAGTGGGTGGTTAGGATGGGAATTAGTGGGATTGGGTAATCGGTTTCCCAAAACTCTTTCCTGTAGAAAGTGATGTCCACTTTCTATTCTCCTCTTTTCCAAAATTTTTCTCTTTTCTTTTTGATATTTTGTTCTCCTTCACTCATTGTTGAAACTTTGTTCTCCCCTCATCTTTTCATTATTTTGTTTTTTTATTTTACGATCCCTTGTGCATCGTGACGGCACACTTTCGGTAAGTTGGTTTTTGTTAAATCTTAACTTTGTTATGGTCAAGTGCTAATAAGGGTTTTCTTTGGTGTCTATGGGTTAATTGAAGGGCTGAACACTGTTCATTGACATTTTAAGAGTGTGGAATTCTTGTTTTTGCTCGAGGGTAAAGTTTTGTTGGAAAATGGTTGAATACCTTGTTATAAGTTTCGTTACAGTATTGTTGGTATCACTAAATTCGGGTTTGGATTATTGATTTTTAGGCTCTGGAGTGCTCGTGGTTGCTTTAGCATCATTTTGACACATGTGTGTACCCAGAAACACAGAAAACAAGAAACGGCGAAAGCCAAAAATGAGACTGTCGATGCTACACAACCGTGTGCAACACATGGGCTCGACTAATTGGACCATGTGGGCCACACAAGCCTGTGGGCCCACACGGGTGAATCACACGAAATTGTAGGATTTTTGGGCCAGGCCATGTGATCCACATAGCTAAGGCTTACTTGGGCCATATGGGTCACACGGGCGTGTGGGCCCATTTTTCTAAAATGATCTGGAAGGTTGTACGGGTCACCCAAGTCGATTGTGAACCTACAATAGGGTCGGTAAGCGATACTTAGACCCCTTATTAAGTATTCTAACTGTCTGATTTCTGTATCGAGCATGAACTGCGATATCCAAACTGAATTTGTGATCAGATAAATTGCATATTAGCATGTCATTTTTGTATTTTTCATTACAATGGGGTTGGGATAATGATATTTGGATGAAGTATTCTGATACTGTATGGTATGTAGGGATGGGTGGATCGATTTTATCCCTACATAGTGTGTAGGGTTGGACGGAGATGGTGTGTAAAGGCTGGTGGGTAGGATTCTGATATTCTATTCTGATCTGTATATCATATCTGAGATGGGCTAAAGCCCTAATTTATATTTGATTTTGTATTTGTATGGGCTAAGGCCCACACTGATTCTGTAATGGGCTCGGGCCCAAACTATATATACATGATTGATTTTTGACATTATGCTAAGTGCATGTATTCTGTAGGGATTACACACTGAGTTTGCAAAAACTCATCTTTTTCTGTTTGATCTATTCAGGTAATCCCCAGTATTAGACTGGTCGGAGCAGCAGAGGACTCGGTAGTGACCACCACATTTTTGTACTATGTTAATGCAATTTTTCTTAGTTATCTGTTTCCTCTTTTAATTTGGGTTTTTCTCCATAATTTCTAGGACTTTGGACTTTCTGGTTTTGATTCGGTTTTAGACTGTTGATGTTTTTTACGATCATGATCAAAAGCCTTCTTTCACTAAAAACAAACGGTTTTTCTTATAAACTAAGGTTTTCGGAATTAATTTCAAGCTTCCATAAAATGGTTCTTTTTCCAAAGCTTCTGCAAAAAAGAGATACGTTTTAATCATAATAAAAGATAATTAACTGGAATGATTTTTACTCCTCAAGTATGATTTCAAAAGCACTATCATGTGACATCACTAGATTTGACCATTACATCCAGGCCAGGTTTGGGGTATTACATTTATTGGTATCAGAGTCAGGTTTCAAAACTTGGCTGTGGATTTAGGTTTTAAACTTGGTTTTAAGAAAATGATTTGAAATATTTTTGATTAAGTATGTGGTACACCAAGTCTCCAGCACTGATCCTGTAAGTTTTCAAAGCCTTTGTTTAAAATTGTCTGAAAATATGATTAGAATATACTGAAAACACTCTAGGTAGTATAGACTGAAAATTGTAGAGAGACTACTACTTGCGATAACCGACTTTGAATAGTCTGATACTGTACTGCATAAAATATCTATTAATAAATATTGGAACTATAACTAATGCATAAAACTATTAATACAGATAAACTCTAAAATCTACAATGAGCGCACGAGATATCCACGGATAGGGTACTAGAGGCCGTGGTAGAGTTCGTAAGAGGGATCAAGCTGAGTCCTCATCTTTAGAAAGCATGCCAAATCTTGATATGAGCGAGACACCAGTTTCACCTACTACAGAGACTGGGTCTCATGATCGCACGGTCAAGGATGACGCATTGTCCCAGGCTATGCTCAGGATTTTGGAGAGGGTCGCTGGGTTAAATACTGGTTTTGAGGGCCGAGGGTCGGTTAAGGAATGACTCCGGTCCAATAGGGCTGAGTTATGCAAGGGTGTCGCTGGAGCCACCTCTAACGTGGCTGAGTACTGGATGGAGGCCATGGAGAGAATTATGGATAACCTAGATTTTACTGCTGAGTAGAAGCTTAAGGGGGCGATTCTCTACTTTGCAACGAAGCATATCAGTGGTGGCTGACGGTTAAAAAGGCCACTCTGCCCAACTGATTGACCTAAGATTATTTTAAGACTACGTTCTAGGGTAAGTATGTGGGAGCCAACTACATTGATGCTAGGAGGCGTGAGTTCCTTAATTTCACTCAGGGAGACAGTTTAACGGCTGAGTATAAGGACTGAGACTGAGCCGTTATGTGCAAGGCAAAGTGGCAACTGAATATGAGAGATGTGTCTATTTTGAGGACGGTATTAGAGATAACCTGAGGGTGCTGATAGCTCTATAGAGGGAGCATGAGTTTGCTATTTTGGTCGAGAAGGCCAAGATTACTGAGGATGTTAAGTGCATGGAACACCAGAACAGAGATCGTGAGAGGGGTACGAACAAGAGGGATTCAGAGCCCTTGAGTTTTGGGTTGAGGCCTAAGAAAAAGGCCAGATCTGATGGGCCAGTGAGAGTTAGACCTCCTATTAAACCTACTGGGGTGGCGCTGTGTGGGCACTGTAGTAGACGCCATCCTGGGGAGTGTTGGAGGACTACTGGGGCATGGGTGAGATGCCGGTCCACTAATCACCGTGTTCGAGATTGTCCATTGAGAACTGATCAGATGCAAGCACCGGTTACTTGGACTACACATCTGTCGATGGTAGTTCAGTAGCCACCTAGGGGCCGAGGTTAAGCCAGGGGTGGTAGCAGCATTAGCCGAGGATAGAGAGCACCAGGCAGAGGTGATGGACCGACTGAGGGGAGGCAGCTTGCTCTAGTTTATGCTATACGTCACCGTGAGAATCGAGATGCTCCGGACATCATCATAGGTATGTTCTTAATTTTTAATGTACCTTATCTTGCACTAATAGACATAAGCTCTACACACTTTTATGTAGCTAGCACCGTGTCTGAAACTTTTGGGATTTCTGTTGAAGATACTTCTAGTGAGGTGACTATTGTGAGTCCTTTGGGGCAATCCATTCGAGCTAGTAAATTATATAGAGACGTTCCATTAGAGGTTCAAGGGACAGTATTTCTGGTTAATCTGATGGAGCTTCTATTTGGGAAGTTTGATTTGATATTGGGGATGGATTGGTTGGTAAATCACCGAGTAAGCCTAGATTGTGCGACAAAAAGGGTTGTGTTGAGAACTGAGGAGGATAGTGAGGTAGTTGTGATTGGGAAACGATGTGACTATCTGACTAATATGTTTTTTGCGTTGACGACAGAAAAGTTAGTGAGGAAAAGGTGTCAGGCATACTTGGCCTATGTCAGTATTTTTGATTCTAGGGACTCTTCGGTTAAGGACATCAGAACAATGATGAATTTTCCAGATGTTTTTCCTGAGGAGTTACCAGGGTTACCTCCATGCCGTGAGGTGGAGTTTGGGATTTAGTTTTTCCTAGCACAGCTCTGGTGTCTATTGTTACTCACTGAATGGTACCGGCAGAGTTGGTGGAATTTAAGGCTTAGATTTAGGAGTTGTTAGACCGTAGGTTCATTCGTCCTAGTGTATCTTCGTGGGGATCACCTATTCTATTTGTATAGAATAAATATGGGATGATGAGGATGTGCATCGATTATATAACACCCCGAACCCGAGACCGTCGCCGGAGTCGAACACGAGGTGTTAACAGACTTCAAACCACTTATTGAGAATTTCCCAGACAAGCTGCCAATCTGTGTATTAGTCGCCTCAAAAATCATATCTTGAGTTTTACAACTTGAAAATCAGTTTTGTAATTTTTCCCTGAAACTAGACTCATATTTCCATCTACAGATTTTTTTCTAGAATTTTTGGTCAATCCAATTAGTACAGTTTATTAGTTAAAGTCTCCCCTGTTGCAGGGATCGACTACACTGACCTTTGTGCGTTACGAATTGGATATCTCCCTGTACAGGGCTTCAATACTGATGCCGTTTGTTTCTATAGAAACTAGACTCAGAGAGGAATCTACAAATATATGGCATGACTGCTAATTATCTCTGGTTAATTTACAATGATTTTCCAAAGTCGGAACAGGGGATCCAGAAACCGTTCTGGCCCTGTTTCACGAGAACTTTAATATCTCTTAAAATACAGCTCATATGGTTATTTTGTTTCATCCATATGAAAATAGACCCATCAAGCTTCGAGTACGTAATTTTTTTAGCTATTAATTCCACTTCTACTATTTTTAGTGATTTTTCGATCTCATATCGCTGCTGCTGTCCGCAACAGTTACTGCAGTAGACTATGCCAATTTCATGAATCCTTCCTTAGCCTTACTACTCATCCATCATACGTGACACAAATTATGGCCACCTTATCAAAATTAAGGTTTCTAAGACTCGTGGCTATAGATTCTAGCATCCCACTCAAACGACCACATAGGCCATTTTCACATGGCTTAAAGTTTACAACCCAAAATTTAACAAAACAAAATAGCTCATACATGCCAAATGTTCTCCTAAGTCGACTAAGAAGACAATACCAAAGATTGCTCATTGGTGTGATGACTTCGTTGTGATTCTGAACACCCAAAAGGAGACGAGCCCAAGGAACCTAAAATGGGTGACAAGAAAACACCGAGTGAGTTTATAACTCAAGAAGTCATAAGCATTCCACAACCATCCATTAATACAATTATCATAAAATGAAATAATGAAACAAGGCCAAATGTTCCAGCCATACCGAACTATACCATAGTTCCTTAGATCTTCGGATCAATCTCATACCAAGTCATACATTTACATTTCATATACTGTTCAATAGGATATTTGAAGCAATTTCCATACATCATTTCATTTCCGCAACAATCATGCAATCAAATGAACTTTCATCTATTCCACGATACCTTATTTACGGAATGCAATTGAAATCATCACATAGATTTAAATCTTACCAACTCCACCCGAGCATGAACATAGCATCTATTAGCCATGAACTCAAGGTACTTACTCTTTCCGCTGTCCATACTCATCTCGATAAAGTCACGCCTCCATATAAATGTTCAATCGGAGATATGTGTAGAGTTCGCACACATAGTGCTTAATACTCAATCACGCACACTTAGTGCCATATGATTCAAGCCCGCACACATAGTGCCATATAGTCCAAACTCGTACACTTAGTGCCGTACATTACAAGCTCGCACACTCATTGCCAATCTAAACCGTACACATCTATTTCTCGCACACTTAGTGCCAAAGCAAACTTCCTACACATTTCACTATCTCTTTTACGCTCAACATTATCATCTTTTCATACACATACATTTGTATATATTTCATCTCATTAAACACAATTGCATAGATATTACAATCATTTAAGCAATATCAAATATATGCTTAATGACTTACCTTGTGTTGGGTAAAATAGTCCAAGTCGGCTACTCGATGACCTTCGCCTTTCCCTTGCTTGATTCTCCTTCTTTAAATCCTTGAGCTTAATCAATAAATCAACTAGTTTAACCATCTCGCTAAACATTCATAATTCAATTACACATGCATATGTATGTTTGTATATTCGCAACCATCCTCACTTATTACCCATTTAGTCAACAATCTAAGCCAAGATAAGGCTTCAATATGGTTGCCTCTAACCGAATACATGCTCACCAATTTCCCTTCATGTGGCGAATATGCATGTCCATGTTGAGGCCATTTATGCACTTATTACCACACAAAACAGCATACATTTTACTAACTAATACCTTTCCATATTGTAACTCAATACACATCTATCATTTCCTTCATAACCAAAACATCATCATAAGTAAGTATATACCTTAAGATAGTATATACGTCATACCAATACATCATGCTCAAACATATATACATATATGTATGCTAGAGCCGAATCTCAAGTTGATTGTAACTAAACATGAACATGATTTGAAACACAAATCTTACTCTCCATGCAAAGAGCATAAATCACACTTGGGGATGCACCATGGCGAATACATCACAACACCATAATTTTGGTCATGATTACACAAAGAACTTAGTATATCATTCAAAAATGCTCAAAGAAAATCTAAGAGTCCTCAATCCACCATCACATGTATCATCATCAAGCTTCATATTTAACATGCAATGGCATTAACTCAAAATCCACCTTGGCCAAATACCATCCCCATGATATAACAAAGATTTGAACCATGGGCTAATAAGAACATCAAGTTAACAACCAAAAACATGCATGAATCTCATGGCACAACATCAAACATACCAAATATAGCCAAACCTCTTCCTAATCCTCTTCCAACCCAAGCATGAAGCAAAATTCCTCCATTCCCCTCTAGTATTTTCGGTCAAGAGAGAATGAAATGGATGAGCAAAATTTTTTTCTTTTCTTTTCTTCCACGTACGGCAATGGGGGTTTCACTCACACACACACATTTTTTTTCTTTACTACCCATGCTTATTTGTTTATTGTTTCCCCTAATGCACCAACAAAACATGTTTCATGACATGTTTAGCCCATACTCCTTGTCATGGCCGGCCATCACTTGTAAAAGGGGTATTTGACATGCAAGGCCATTGTTTTGCATGCATGCTTTAATTAGTCATCATACATTTCCCCATCATACTTTCAAAGTTTTCTACTAGGTCCTTTCTAGTGAAATTCACATTTATAACTCTAAATTAAAGCATCAAAATGTCACACATGAGTTAACACATATTATAGGCATCAAAATAAATATCAAATTATTTTTATGCCTCGGTTTTGTGGTCCCGAAACCACATTCCGACTAGGGTCGTTTTAAGGCTGTCACAGATTATCAATAGCTGAACAAGCTAACGATAAAGAATAAGTACCCACTTTCGAGAACAGATAATTTATTCGATTAGTTCAGAGTGGCTTCTGTGTTTTATAAGATTGATCTTCGTTTTGGTTATCATCAGTTGAGAGTAAAGGAGGCTAACGTGCATAAGACGACATTTAGAACTGGTTATGGACATTACGAGTTCCTAGTTATGCCCTTTGGTTTGACTAGTGCACCAGCAGCATTTATTGATTTGATGAACCGAGTGTTCCAACCCTATTTAGACCAATTCATGGTAGTATTCATCGACGACATCTTAGTATATTCTAAGATAAAGGATAAGCAAGATGAGCATCTTAGAGTGGTTCTACAGATTCTTCGTGAGAAACAGTTGTATGTGAAGTTCAGCAAGTGTGTGTTCTGGCTTCGGGAAGTGACATTTCTAGGGCATATAGTTTCTGCTGAGGGGATATGAGTCAATCCTTGTAAGATTGAGGCTGTGTTGAGTTGGAAATAGCCAAAGAATGTGTCTGAGATCTATAGCTTTCTAGGGCTGGCAAGATATTATCGACGTTTCGTAGAAGGGTTCTCTTTGATCGCAGCTCCGATGACTAAGCTACTGTGTAAGGGAGTTCCTTTTGTTTGGACTAATGCACAGCAGGAGAGCTTTGATAAGCTCAAGACGATTTTAACTCAGGCTCCTATTTTGATACAGCCTGAGGCTAATTACCCGATGCACGATCTGGAATTGGCGGCTGTTATCTTTGCTCTGAAAATTTGGAGGCACTACCTGTACGGTCAGTAGTGTACCAGCTACACTGATCACCAAAGCCTCAAGTATCTCCTCACCTAGAAGGAGTTAAATATTAAGCAGCGTAGATAGGTTGAACTGCTTAAAGATTATGATGGTTCTATTAAGTCCCATCCTGGCAAGGCCAATGTGGTGGTAGATGCGTTAAGCCGTAGGGCTATGAGAGATCTGAGAGCAATGTTCACTCGACTGAGTCTTTTTGACTATGGGAGTTTATTGGCAGAACTTCAGGTTAGACCGACATGGATTGATCGGATCAGAGATAAGAAGATGGGGGATAAGTCTCTTGAATTGTGTTTTCGTCAAGCTAAGAGTGGTACTACTACAGATTTTAGGATTAATAAGGATGGGGTATTGTGTTTTCGGGGTTAGATTTGTGTATCGAATTATGAGGATTTGAGACTGTCGATTCTGAGGGAGCACAGTAGCCCTTATGCTATGCATCCTGGAAGAAATAAAATTTACCTAGATCTACGAGAATTATACTGGTTGCCAGGGCTAAAGCGTGAGGTTACTGACTTTTTTGTTCATTGTTTGACATGTCAGCAGGTTAAGGCTGAGCATCAGTTACCTTTGGGATTGCTGTAGCCTGTTAAGATTCTGTTATGGAAATAGGAGTGAGAACGATGGACTTCATTGATGGGTTGCCTCTAACACCCATTAAGAAGGATTCTGTCTGGGTCATCGTTAATTGATTAAACAAGTCTGCTAACTTTATTCCAATCAAGACAGACTTTTCTCTGCAAAAGTTAGCTAAACTCTATATTTCCCAAATAGTGAGGCTACATGGGGTACCTGTCTCGATCATCTCTAATAGGGATCCTCATTTCACATCTCAGTTCTAGAAGAAGCTTCATAAGGCTCTGGGTTCAAGATTAGACTTCAGTACTGCTTTCCATCCTCAGATAGATGGTCAGTCGGAGAGGGTAATTCAGATACTGGAGGACATGTTAAGGAGCTATGTTATTGATTTCTGAGGTAGTTGGGAGGAGTACTTGCCATTAGTAGAGTTCGCTTACAATAACAGTTACTAGTCTAGTATACAGATGGAACCTTACGAGGCACTGTATGGTCGTAAGTGTCGCACTCCCTTATGCTGGACTGAGTTGGTTGAGCGACGTATTTTGGGTCCAGAGTTGGTTTCAAAAACTAAAGACAAGGTCAATTTAATTCAAGATTGACTGAAAGTTGCTTCTGATAGGCAGAAGTCCTATACAGATCTGAAGTGTCGAGAGATAGAGTATTCTGTGAGGGACTTCATTTTTCTCAAGGTCTCGTCATGGAAGAAGATTCTGAGGTTCGGTCGCAAGGGCAAGCAGAGCCCTCTGTTTATTGGGCTGTATCAGATTTTGAGACGAGTGAGACAGGTCGCTTATCAGTTGAAGCAACCTCTAGAGTTAGATTGCATTCATGATGTTTTCCATGTCTCGATGTTAAGGCATTACTGCTCTGATCCTACGCATATTGTTCTTGTTGAGGACATTGAGGTTTAGCCAATTCGAATTCTAGATCGCGATGTTAAGGTTCTCAGAAGGAAGTCTATTCCCTTAGTGAAGGTGTTGTGGAAGAATCATAGCACGGAGGAGGCCACTTGGGAGCCAGAGGCTTCAATGCATCAGCAGTATCCGCACCTTTTCTAATCAGGTAAAATTTCAAAGTCGAAATTTTCTTTTAGGGGATAGAGTTGTAACGCCCCAATTTTTTTAAATATGTCTCTGTGATTCATTGACACAACTGTGTATTTGCTTCAGTGGTTAAGTGTTCTGGGTGTGTGTGAAAAATTTTGGCTTTTTCCTGAGTTAAGCCTTAACTTTTAGTCAGCAGGCTTATATTAAGTTACTTGTAATTTCATATCAAAATGGGCCTGCTCGTCTGGAGGTTAAGTAGTGTGTTCGTATACTGGAGGTCCTGTGATCGAATCCCTATGCGAGCGAGGGAGTTTTATTTTGCTCATCTCTGCGTTAGAGTTCCGGTGGTTGTGGGATTCTAGGTAGCGGGTGGTTAAGATGAGAATTAGTGGGATTTGGGTAATCGGTTTCCCAAAACTCTCTCTTGCAAAAATTGACGTCCACTTTCTCTTCTCCTCTTTTCCAAAATTTTTCTCTTTTCTCTTTGATATTTCGTTCTCCTTCACCCATTGCCGAAATTTTGCTCTCCCCTCATCTTTTCATTATTTTGTTTCTTTACTTTACGATCCCTTTTGCATCATGACGGCACGGTTTCGGTAAGTTGGGTTTTGTTAAATCTTATCTTTGTTGTGGTCAAGTGCTAATAAGGGTTTTCTTTGGTGTATAGGGGTTAATCGAAGGGATGAAGACTGTTCATTGACATTTTAAGAGTGTGGAATTCTCAATCTTGCTCGAGGGTAAGGTTTGGTTGGAAAATGGTTAAATACTCGTTATAAGTTTTGTTAAAGTATTGTTGGTATCACTAAATTTAGGTTTGGATTATGGATTTATACGTTCTAGAGTGTTTATGGTTGCTTTAGTATCATTTTGATACAGGTGTGTACCTGAAAACACAAAAAATGAGAAACGACGAAAGCTGAAAATGAGATTGTTGATGCTACACGACCGTGTGGTAGGCCGTGTGCAAGGCAGTGAGTCACAACACAGACGTATGATCGACATGCCAGGCCGTATGCAGGTGACACGGCCGTGTGATGGCTGGGCATGACTGTTTGCGACACACTGGCTCGACCAATTGGGCCTTGTGGGCCACAAGGGCGTGTGGGCCCACACGGGTGAATCACACGGGCATGTAGGATTTTTGGGCCAGGCCGTGTGATCCACATAGCCAAAGCCAACTTGGGCCGTGTGGGTCACACGGGCGTATGGGCCCACACAGGTAGGCCACATCGACGTGTGGTGTGACAGCCCTAAATTGACCCTAGTCAGAAAGTGGTTTCGGGACCACTAAACCAAGTCATAAAAAAATAATTAACTGTCATAGTTGATGCTTATTATATGCATATATGCATGTGTGAAAATTTCATGTTTGAATTTTGTTAATTGTAAGTGAATTTTATTAAATAGGACTTATGTGAGAAAATTTAGAAATGTGCTAGGCAAATGTGAAGTGACCTATTAATGCATGTTATGAAAATGATGGGTTTGCATGTCAAATTACCCAAAATTTGAGCTAGTGGCCGGCCATGCTATGGGGTGAAACATGTTGTGAACATGTTGTGTTGGTGTGTTATGTTAGAAAGAATAAAATAAAGGGTTAGTAATTAAGTAATGAAAAGGGAGGGGTGATGAAACCAAAGTTGTCTCCCCCTTACGCCCCCTCATTGCCGTGACTTGAAGAAAAAAAAAAGAGAAAGAGTTCTCATGTTGTTCAAGTTGGCCGAATAGAAGAAAGAAAGGAAGGGAAAGAGCTTGGAGAAAATCGGCTATGGTGGTTAACTAGATTAAGGTATGTTTAATGTTGCTTTGAAAGTTCATACATCCCTTGGATGATTAGTCTAAATTCTAACTATCTCATGGAGGGATTTGGGGTTATTAGAGTTAGTATTCGACTAAGAGGCTTCAAAAGTTTTAGTTGAAGCCTTGATACTATTAGCATGTTGGCTATATGGATGTGTTATGATGCTTGAGGTGTTAGATAAATTTTAACTCATCACCAAGTTCTTTAAGCAACCCAAGTTAAAAGTTTCGGTATTGAGGTATCTTGAGCATTCGGCCATGGTAGGAGGTAGAAGAGAAATATGGTTGTTGTTAGATGAAGTAGAGTCTAACAAATGAGCACATATGTGCATTAGTTGCTAAATGGAGAAGAATCAGCTAGCAAGTTGTGTGCTAAGGCCGAATATAAGTTTGAACATTATTGAGTAATGTATGTGTTTTGGAATTGATGGAATGGAGAGTATGCTTAAATTGTGTTATGAACAATTATGTGTTAAATCAAGGTTTGCTAAGCTAGCTATTAAGGTGAAGTACAAATGTTAGTATTTGATTTCTAGTGTATATATGTGTATTAGCCGAGTTTTGAACTTGAAACAAAATGGTATTTAGTCAATACAAGTGACCATATTTGTAGAATGTATTAAGTATACAATCAGCCTCAACATAGACATTCATATTCGGCCACATGAATGAGTACATAGGTTGATGTGTATGTTCGGCCATAGGTAAGCATATTGATGGCTTTATCTTGACTTAGAAAATTCGGCTAAGGAGAATATTGGCTAATATGTTGAATTTGATTCGTGATTTCATACATATATGACTCTAATGCCTAATATATAAGGGCTAAGTACCTTAAATTCCTCTTTGATGTTCAAAATGATTAAATCAATTTATTTGTTAATATTAAGCTCAAGAGCAAAGGGGAACTAAATCCGATAAAGGGAAGGAAAAAGTGATCGAATAGCCATCAAAATCGTTCGACAACATCCGAGGTAAGTTTTCGAGTAATGAAACTTAGTTTACGATTTGATTAAGTCATGACGTATAATTATAACAATATACGGTGATATAATGATTCTACTTGAATCATATGTGAGTTAATTAGTCTATACGTATGATGGGTAGCCGTATGTGCATAGAAATCATGTCATGAAGCAAGCCGAATCATGCTGTTCGTATGCGGCTATTGAGCCGAAAATGTAATGCTTAATAATTGAATTGTGTTTGAATTCTAGTTATGAAAATGAAATATTGATGTGTCATGATTTATTGATATGTGCATGGATATTCGGATTGATACCCGGGCTAAGTCCCGAAGGCATTTGTGCTAGTGACTAATTCTGGGCTAAGCCCGAAGGCATTTGTGCGAGTGACTAATTCCGGGCTAAGCCCAAAGGAATTTGTGCGAGTGACTAATTCCGGGCTAAGGCCGAAGGCATTTGTGCGAGTTACTATAACCGGGCTAAGTCCCGAAGGCATTTGTGCGAGTTACTATAACCGGGCTAAGTCCCGAAGGCATTTGAGCTAGTAGCTATATCCGGCTAAACTCCGAAGGTACTTGGTTTGGGAATGAGCGATCTTGCTGTAATAATTTAAATTGATACGCTTGTAAATCCCAACGATGAGGTACGTTTCGTATATGCATTGGAGTTGTAAATTCCCTTGAAATATTATTCGCTCAGTCAATTAATGAGCTTCCGACCTTTGGCTAAGTTGATCTTTTGTGTATGAATATAAGGGTTGGTAATGTGAAGTAAGTATGATATTGAGAATTTGTGCATATGAAATTATCCGTTTAGCCATATGAATGCTATACTTTAGTTGTGTCTAATTTCATGGCTCAAAACTTACTAAGCATTAAATGCTTACTCCGTTTCTTTGATTCTCTGTTTTATAGATTTTGGTTCGTCAGCTATCGGACACGGGATTGTTGGAGTCGAAGTCGTCCACACTATCAAAGCCCCTTTGGTACACTTTTGGTTGAACTCTGAAATGGCATGTATAGGACTACCCTTTTTGATGTTGGTCATGTACCTTTCGGTATTGTACGAATTTGGATAGCCATGCGAAAATGGCTTATATATATTTTGAGCATAATGTTATAATCATTTTGTATGTATATGGTTATTGAGAGGTGTGGATATGCTTGGCAATGATTGGCCATTGGAATGGTTAATCACGATCATACTTTGTGCTATATATGCTAAAGGGTTGGGTGAATCATGGAAACTATGTAATAGGTAAAGTCTAGCTTAAAGGCAGATGCTGACAGCAGCAGTGGTGTGAATTTTAAAAATCACTAAAAATAGTAGGAATGGAATTAAATAGTGAATAAATTATGAAATCGAACCTTGATGAATTTACTTTCATATGGAAGAAACGAAATGGTCATATGAGTCGTATTTTAAGAGATATTTAAGTTTTCATGGAACAGGGCCAGAACGATTTCTAGATTCCCTGATCTGACTTTGGAAATTCACTATAAATTAACCAGAGATAATTAGAAGTCATACCCTATATGTACAGATTCCATTTCGAGTCTAGTTTCTTTAGAAAGAAACGGCATAAGTATTGAAGCCCTGTACAAGGAGTTATCTAAGTTGCAATGCATGAAGGTCAGAGTAGTCGAACCCTGTAACAGGGGAGACTTTAACTAATAAACTGTACTAATTGGCCCGACCAAAAATTATAGAAAAAAATTTGTAGATGGATATATGAGTGTAGTTTCAGGGAAAATTTACAAAACTGATTTTCGAGTTTTGAAAATCAAGATATGATTTTTAAGGTGACAGTGACGCAGTTAGCCAGCTAGTCTGGAAATTTTTAAAATGGACTGTGAAAATAAGTGAATTAAGTTTGTTAACCCCTCGTGTCCGACCCCGGCAACGGTCTCGGGTACGGGGTGTTACATGTGGGCCTATTTTTCTAAAATGATCTGTAAGGTTACACGGGTTACCCAAGTTGATTGTGAACCTACAGTAGGGTCGATAAGCCCTACATAGACCCCTCATTAAGTATTCTGACTGTCTGATTTTTGTATCGAGCATGAACTGTGATATCCAAACTGAATTTGTGATCTGATGAATTGTATACTAGCATGTCATTTTTGTATGTTGCATTGCATTGGGGTTGGGATAATGTTATTTGGAGGAAGTATTCTGAAAGGTTCTTAAGCCTGATATCTGACAGCTCAGCTGTGATAATCTAATTATGTGCCGTATTTCAGTACTGTATGGTGTGTAAGGATGGGTGGGTCGATTTTATCCCCACATGGTGTGTAGGGTTGGACGAAGATGGTGTGCAAAGGCTGGTGGGTAGGATTCTGATATTCTATTCTCATCTGTATATCATATCTGAGATGGGCTAAGGCCCTAATTTATATCTAATTCTGTACCTGTATGGGCTAAGGCCCACACTGATTCTGTAATGGGCTCGAGCCCAAACTGTATATACATGATTAATTTCTGACATTACGCTAAGTGCATGTATTCTATGGGGATCACACACTGAGTTTGCGAAAACTCACCTTTTTCTGTTTGATCTATTTAGGTAATCCCCAGCATTACACTGATCGGAGTAGCGGAGGACTCGGTGGTGACCACCACATTTTCGTACTATGTTAATGCAATTTTTCTTCGTTATCTATTTCCTCTTTTAATTTGGGTTTTTCTTTGTAATTTCTGGGACTTTAGACTTTTTGGTTTTAATTCGGTTTTAGACTGTTGATGTTTTTGACAAGCATGATCAAAACCCTGTTTCACTAAAAACAAACAGTTTTTCTTATAAACTAATGTTTTCAAAATTAATTTTAGGTTTCACAAAATGGTAAGTCTTCTAAAGCTTCCGCGAAAAAGAGATACGTTTTAATCATAATAAAAGATGATTAACTAGAACGAATTTTACTTGTCAAGTATGATTTCAAAAGCACTATCATGTGACATCACTAGATTCGACCATTACGACCAAGCCAGGTTTAAGGTGTCACAGTCGGCGTCGGAGGCTCAGTGTACTACTTATTCAGTAAAACATTTCAAATCATTTTGTAATCAATTCTTCAAAACCAAATTTTAAAACCCATAATCCACAGCTGAGTTTTACAATTTGACTCTGATACCACTAAATGTAACACCCTAAACCTGGCTTAAAAGTTATGGCCGAATCTGGCGATGTCACATGATAGCGTGTTGAAGCGAAGTTGTTATGATGAAAACCAATTTCATTTGTTTACTCTTGTTGACTCCAAAATCCTTACTTATTTACTCAATTGTTTTAAAACACAATTCATTGCGGAAGCTTTAGAAATCATCTAATTTATGAAAATTGAATTAATTAGGTAAATCTATCCATCATAGAAAAACCTCTTAATTTTAGAGAAAACTGTTTGTTTGTTGAGTCGTGCGGTTATTAAATCCACTAATGCCTAAAATCAAATAAAAGCAAATAGTCCAAAAAGTCCAATTTACGTAAAAAATAACCCAGAAAATAATTAAGACATAAATACCAAAACTGAAATTAAAACGTTTAAAAATAAGTGTGCCACCATCGAGTCCTCCACTACATTGATCCGTCAAGTCTTGGGATTACCTGTGCACATTTAAATAAAAGGGTGAGTTTACGCAACTCATTGTGTAATCCCATAGAAAACAACAATGGCAAATCATAGTGCACAGTTAAAACAGTCTTGGGCCCAAGCCCTTTTCAGTATCAGTAACAGTTTGGGCCCTAGCCCATCTCAGTACAGTATCGAATATGTAGTAGGGCCTTAGCCCATCACAGTATCAATGTCAGTCATGCAGTATTTAGTAACAAAGTCCTACCTAACCAGACTCTGCACACCATCTCCATCCAACCCTACACTCCATGTGGGGATTAAATCAACCCACCCATTCCTATACTCCAAGTAGTACTGAATGTGGCACAAAACAGTAATTTGTAGCTGAGCTACCAATATTTTAGGCTTAAGAGCCTTTCAGTGCATTTCCTCCAAATATATCCAGCCTAACACCATGCAATGCAACATACAAATCATGACATGCTATCTCATGATATTAGTACACATAACCAGTTTAGTATACATGCATACTATCATCATGCTCAATATATATCAATCCAACAATCAGTTCACACAATTAGGGGTCCACGTAATGCTTATCGACCCTACAGTAGGTTCATAGTCGACTTGGGCGACCTGTGCAACCTTATCAAACATTTCAGTAAAAATGGGCTCACACGCCCGTGTGGCCCACACGGCCCAGATTTTCCTTTACCGTGTGGATTACACGGCTTGGCCCAAAATCTCACACGCCCGTGTGGTTTACCCGTATGGCCCACATGGCCCAAATCAGTCCAGCCCATGTGTCTCACATGGCCTACCTAGCCATCACACGACCGTGTCATGTGCGCACGGCCTGGCCTCATCGAACACATGCCGGTGTCAGGGCACACGTGGTCGCTCGTCTAGCGTCGATAGTAAGGTTTTTGACTTTTGTCGAAACCTCGTTTTCTGTGCAATCGAGCACACATTGTATTGTTTTTGTTTCCTGCATGCTTCCGACCACTCCAGTACCTATAATTAACCAATATTTCACTCAATCACTTGCTTAACCAACTGAACTAAACTAATCTCAAAATGAGATAAACATCTTTTGAACAACGAAACCATTACCTTCTACCGAATAACAGGAATTTCACGCCCTTAAAACGTCAATGAACAATAACCAGCCCATCGATAAGCCCCTAATCACCAAACGAATCCTTATTAACACTTGACCAATCACAATTAAAGTTTAATCAAAGACTAGACTTACTGAAAGAGCGACAAAGACGTTGCGCAGGAAGGCAGTGAAAGAGAGGTCAAAGCAAAAAAATAGCAGCAAGGGAAAGGAAGAGGACGACAAAGAGTTTTTGAGAAAGAAAAAGAACCAAATTTTTGAAAAACAAACTAACAGATATTCCTTAATCCCCTAAATCACTCCACTACTTCCCACTACATCCAACTACTCAGCTTTTTAATCCAACACAAACTCTTCTAAACGAGTAAGCAAAAATAATGCTCTTACCCACACTCGAATATAAGACCTCCCTCACACCAACACTCCACTCAACCACCAGACCAGTAGACCCATTTTGTCAATTATTTATCGACTGTTACTTAAAAGCCTTCTAACCCAAGATGGGGCTTTATTTAAAAGAAACCAAAATTTTCCCAAGTCATGACTCGAACTTGGAGCCTCCCACACACACCCAGAACACTTAACCATTGAAGCAGACAAGTATTTATGTCATCCACACACAAAAACAAAAATAGATTTATTGGAGCTTTACAAAATCAGTCTAACCTTATCCTCCGTCTCAGACACCAACTCAGACCCAAAACCTGATATTCACCCAACTTAGAACAACATAATGGTGTACGACACTTACATCCATACAAAGCCTCGTAAGGTGCCATCTGGATGCTCAACTAGAAACTGTTATTGTAGGCAAACCCAACTAGCGATAGATAATCCTCCCAACTACTTTGAAAATCAATCACGCAACTCCGAAGCATATCCTCCAGTATCTAAATCATCCTCTCCAATTGACCACCTGTCTGAGGATGAAATGCAATACTGAAGTCCAATCTCAAACCCAAATCCTCATGTAACCTTTTCCAAAACTGAGATGTGAAGCGAGGATCTCTATCAGAAATGATCGACACAGGAAACCCATATAGTCTAACTATCTCGAAAATGTAAGCTTTGCTAGTTCTGCAGAGAATAGCCCATCTGAACTGGAATGAAGTGAGCAGACTTGGTCAATTGATCCACGCTGACCCAAACAGAGTCCTTCTTAGTGGGTGTCAAGGGAATTTTAACGGTTTGTAGCAAACCTGAAGGCAACTGATACTTAGCCTTAACTTGTTGACACGTCAGACATCGAGAAACAAAATTAGTAACCTCATGTTTCAAACTCGGCCACCAGTACAGTACACAGAGATCCCAATACAACTTATTACCACTGAGATACATAGCATATAGGCTACTGTGTGCTTCCCTCAGAATCGACTGTCTCTAATCTGAATCATTCAGCACACAGATCCGCCCTCAAAAACACAAAACCCCATCATTATTCAACCCAAAATTAGAAGTAGCACCACTTTCAACCTATCGGAACCGTATACCCAGAGACTTATCCACTAACTGTCTATCTCGAATCTGATCAATCCAAGTCAGCTTAAGTTGCAACTCGGTATTATCAATCGACTAAGGCAAGCAAATATTGCCCTCAAATTAGACATTACTCTACGACTGAGTGCATCAGCCATGTGACAGCCCAAAATTGACCCTAGTCGGGAAGTGGTTTCGGGACCGCTAAACCGAGTCACCGAAATGTTTGAACGTAATATTTATTGTCTAGAATATGTATTTATGAATGTGTGAAAATTTCAAGCTTCGGTTTAGTCGATTGCATGTGAATTCAGTTAGTAGGACTTGTATGACACTTTTGAAAATGATAGGCTAATCTATAAGGACCTAATAGTACATGTAGTCAAAAGGAGGACTTGCATGTCAAATTTCCCCCAAGTGCTAGTGGCGGCCATGACAAGGAATCATGGGCAAAACATGTCATGAAACATGTTGGGTGAGTGTTTTATGTTGGAATAAATAAAATAAGGTGCATGAGCAATAAAAAATGAGAAAAAAAATGTGTGTGTGAAGGCTTCTCCCCCCCCCATTGCCGTGAAGGTGAGAAAGAAAACAAAAAAATTGTTCATTTTTTTTCATCCTTTGGCCAAAAATCCCAAGGAGAAGAAAGGGTTCTTGCTCATGGTTGGTTTGGAAGAGGATTAGGAAGAGGTTGGCTATCCTTGTATCTAGATTAAGGTATGTTTGATGTTGTGCCATGAGATTCATGCATGTTTTTAGTTGCTAGTTTTAGTTCTAATTAGTCCATGGTTCAAAACTTTGCTATGTCATGGGGATGATAGTATGGAATGAAAATTTTGAGATAAGTAAGGTTAAACTTGATTTGGTATAATCGGCCATATGGGTGTATATGTTTGTGAAAATATATTTTCTTTGTTAACTCTTTACAATCGATTGTAGGAGTAATAATGGCTTATAAGGTTGAGTTGATTCATGATGTTGTATATTAGGATTAAAAATACTTGAGACTAGATTAACTTAATGGTGACAATACATTCGACCTTGAAGCATTAATCGAATATTGGTTGAGGTTTTGATATTTTGAACAAGGATAGTTGTGAAATGGGGTGAAAACCATTAAATTATACACATAAAAATCCAGCAAGAAGATTAAACTACTAAATGTATTCATTTTAGATCAAGACATCAAAGAGGGAGAATCAAGCAAAGGCAAAGCAAAGATAATCGAGTACTCGATTGGGAATCATTTCATCCAATATAAGGTAAGTCATTAAGCACTTATTTTGTACTAATTTAAATGGTCGTAATGGCCAAGTAATGATGCTGAATGGAATGATAAATATATATATATACATGTATGTATGTGGTGATGAAAGTATTGAATGGAAAGAAAAGAGGTGAGATGTATTGAGTTATTTGTTTCGGCACTAAGTGTGCGGGTGTAAACATTTATGATCACAAATTGGCACTAAGTGTGCGGGTTCAAATCGTATAGCACTAAGTGTGCAAGTTTGATTATATAGCACTAAGTGTGCGAGTTCGACTATTAAGCACTAAGTGTGCGGGCTTATTACACATCCTCAAATGAACATACATGCTCTACGTGCGGCCTTACCGAGTCAATCATGGACAGCGATGCGAGTAAACACCTTGAGCTCATGAGGAATAGACATTTTATTTATATTTGGAATTTAGCTTGGTAAGTCTTGACCTATGTGGTGATTATACTTGAGATAAATGCATGCAATGTCATATGGTGTAATGTATGAAATATCAAAGTAGGGCTTGGTATGAGATCAAACCGAAATGCCTAAGGAATTATAGCACGCTTTGGGTGTGGATGGAGGATTTTAATCCGCATTAATTATTTTCTCTTATGATATATTATTACTGAACGGCAATATAATGCTTATGGCTTACTGAGTTATATACTCACTCGGTGTTTGCTTGTCGCCTATTTTAGGTTTCTTGGACTCGTCTTTTTGCGTGCTCGTGATCGTCATCGAAGTCATCACACCGGCTAGCAACTTTTGGTATCTTTTTTTGTAGTCGGTCTAGGAGAACATTTTGGCATGTATAGGCTAATATGCTTTGTTGAACTTTGGTATGTAAACTTTTAGCCATGCGAAAATGGCATAAATGTTCGGTTGGATTTAGTTCTCTAATGTTAAGTTGCAAGTCTTGGTAATTCGATTTTTATGCCATATGCCATGGTTGATTATTTTGGTGTTAAAATTCATGATATGGCAATAGTGTAGTATGGAGATGTTTGACAATGATTAGCCTTTGGTATGGCTAGTCATGATCATAATTTGTGACATGTATGATGAATCACTAGTTAGATCAAAGGGAAATCATGAAATAGGCATAGTTGCTTTAGTAACAGGTGCTGGCAGCAGCAGTGACGTGAGATTGAAAAATCACTAAAAATAGGGGAAATGGAATTAAATAATGAATGAATTATGGAATCGAAGCCCGATGAGTCTATTTTCATATGGAAGAAACAAAGCAACCATATGAGCTGTATGTTAAGAGATATTTAAGTTCTCGCGGGACAGGACCAGAAAGGTTACTGGAGTCCCTGTCCTGACTTTGGGAATTCATCATGAATTGACCAGAGATAATTAGAAGCCATTCCATATATGTACAGATTCCTTTTCGAGTCTAGTTTCTACAGAAACAAACAGCATTAGTATTGAAGCCCTGTACAGGGAGATATCTAAGTCGTAATGCGCAAAGGTCAGTGTAGTCGATCCCTGTAACATGGGGGACTTCAACTAATAAACTGTACTAATTGGCCCAACCAAAAATTCTAGAAAAAAATTTGTAGATGCATATATGAGTCTAGTTTCAGGGAAAATTTACGGATCTGGATTTCGAGTTTCAGAACTCAAGATATGATTTTTAATGCGACCCGTATGCAGATTGGCAGCCTGTCTGGGAAATTTCTAATAAGTGGCTTGAAGTCTGTTAACACCTCGTGTTCGACTCCGGCGACGGTCTCGGGTTCGGGGTGTTACATTTTTATTGGTATCAGAGCTATGGTTTAGTCGGTTCTAGGACTACCATAGCACGTATGAGTCTAGCTATACATGCCTTAATGTTAATGTTTAAATGTGTGATGACTTCTGACGGTTAAAATTTTTGTTTTGATTAGTAAATGGATCCGGTGTAGAGAACCTTGGCGGATGACGTTGAAAGTGTAGCGGCTGCTCCTCGCACAAGGGACGCCGCTTGTTGAACCTCACCATCTGCGAATAATCGGGTGAGGGGCTAAACAAGCCTTCTTTACCATGATGAATGAGTGGGTCACGAATACGCCCAACCAATCCTATTGTCCAACAATTCCGAATTTGAATAATCCACCCAAGAGCCCGTAATACCATCGATTCTGATCCTGTGAGGCTGAGTAAGCCACCAGAGACTTGATTAGGAAGCGGGGGGCTGAGGAGTTCAAGGCCATAGTTACTGATGATGCCGAAAGAGCCAAGTTCCGGCTTGATAACACCATTCGGGTGTTTGATGAACTGTCATGCACACCCAATGAATGTCTAAAGTGTGCTATATCCTTGTTGCGAGACTCAGCTTACTATTGGTGGAGGACTTTGATCTCCATAGTCCCAAACGAGCGAGTTACTTGGGATTTCTTTCAAACAGAATTTCGAAAGAAATATATTAGTCAACGGTTCATCGATCAAAAGTGTAAGGAATTCTTGGAACTCAAGCAAGGCCATATGACAGTACCTGAATACGAACATGAGTTCGTAAGACTTAGTCGGTATGCTCGGGAGTGTGTGGCCGATGAGGTTGCTATGTGCAAAAGATTTGAAGAAGGATTGAATGAAGATTTAAAACTACTAGTGGGTATTTTGGAGATAAAGGAGTTCGTAACGCTAGTCGAACGAGCCTGCAAGGCGGAAGAACTTGGAAAGGAGAAGAAGAAGGCTGAATTTGATGCTAAAGACTATCGTAAGAGATCGATGGGTAAAGCTCCGTTCTTGGCTGTAAAGAAGTTTAGGGAGGACACTAATAAATCGAGGACGACTTCGGGAATTTCCATTAGAGCACGACCATCGACGGACTCCGGAGCTACTTCGGTAGCTAGTGTGGGCAATAACCTTCAAGAGAAACCTGAATGCCCCCAATGTGGAAGAAGACACATAGGTGAATGCTGGGGTAAGTCTACTAACAGGCTCATTACGGATGCGGTTCAAGGACCACTTGTTCGAGATTGCACGGAGCTTGATGAGAAGAATAGGATGCAAGGTGCAAGACCTAGTGGAATGACACTAGAGGTAGACCACCAAGAATTTCAGGAGGTAGGAGTGGTAGTCGAGAGGGCCATTGATCGGCTGTTCGATCTGAGACCCGTACTCCTGCTAGGGCATATGCCATCCGTGCACGAGAGGAAGCATCCTCCCGATGTTATCACCGGTACTTTCACTCTTTTGATACTAATGTAATTGCATTAATCGACCCTGGCTCTACTCATTCTTATGTATGTGAGACTTTAGCATCCAGTAAGACTCTGCCTATTGAGTCTACTGAGTTCGTAATTCGAGTGTCAAATCCCTTGGGTCAATATGCGCTTGTTGACAAAGTGTGTAAGAGATGCCCTCTAATGATCCGAGAATCCTATTTTCCAGCCGATTTGATGCTTTTACCATTTGATGAATTCGATGTTATTCTTGGTATGGACTGGTTGACCGTATATGACGCGGTGGTGAGTTGCAAAAGAAAAACCGTTGACTTGAGGTGCACAAATAACAAGATGATCCGAGTTGAGTCTACGGACTTAAAGGGGTTACCAGCTGTGATATCGTCAATGTTGGCTCAGAAATACGTAAGAAAGGGGTGCGAAGCGTACCTTGCGTATGTACTTGGTGACAAAGAGTTAGAAAAGAAACCCGAATCGTGGTCGGTGGTTAGTGAATACCGGACGTTTTTCCCAAGAATTACCGGCTTGCCACTGTCGGGAGATAGAGTTTGGTATTGAGCTTGTACCTGGGACTACGCCAATTTTGATAGCATCGTATCGTATGGCACCAACCGAGTTGAAGGAGTTGAAGGCTCAGTTACAAGAATTGACGGATAGAGGTTTCGCCGACCAAGTTTCTCACCTTGGGGTGCACCAGTATTGTTTGTGAAAAAGAAGGACGGAACCATGAGATTGTGTATTGACTATCGTCAGCTGAATAAAGTGACGATAAAGAATAAATATCTGTTACCGCGTATTGATGATTTGTTCGATCAACTAAAGGGAGCCTCAGTGTTTTCGAAGATAGATTTGAGGTCGGGTTATTATCGATTCTTGGATTCGAGATTGAGCGTACCCAAAACCGCTTTAACGAGGTACGGTCACTACGAGTTCTTAGTGATGCCGTTCGGGCTCACTAATGCCCCTGCGGTATTTATGGATTTGATGAATCGGATCTTCAGGCAGTATTTGGACCGGTTCGTAGTTGTGTTCGTTGATGACATCTTGGTCTATTCAAGAAATGAGACCGAACATGCTGAACACCTGAGATTAGTGTTGCAAATTTTACGGGATAAGCAGTTATATGCTAAGTTCAGCAAGTGTGAGTTCTGGTTAAGAGAGGTTAGCTTCTTGGGTCATGTGGTATAGGCATCGGGTATTCGAGTCGACCCGAGCAAAATTTCAGCCATACTTAACTGGAAGCCTCCGAGAAATACTACTGAGGTTCGGAGCTTTTTGGGACTTGCCGGTTACTACCGACGGTTTGTAAAAGGTTTCTCGATGATAGCCACACCCATGACGAAGCTACTTCAAAAAGATGTTAAGTTTGAATGGACGGAAAAATGTCAGAAAAGTTTCGATCAACTGAAAACTTATTTGACTGAAGCTCCAGTTTTAGTGCAACCCGAATCAGGCAAAGAGTTTGTCATTTATAGTGACGCATCCCTACTTGGGTTGGGTTGTGTATTGATGCAAGGAGGTCGAGTTGTGGCCTATGCGTCGAGACAATTAAAGCCACATGAGAAAAATTATCCGACCCATGATCTTGAATTAGCTACCATCGTATTCGCCTTGAAAATATGGCGACATTACTTATTTGGTGAGAAGTGCCATGTGTATTCGGATCACAAAAGTCTCAAATATTTGATGACTCAAAGAGACTTGAATCTGCGACAAAGACGTTGGCTCGAGTTGTTAAAAGATTATGAGCTTGTCATTGACTATCACCCGGGAAAGGCTAATGTGGTTGCGGATGCCCTAAGTCGTAAATCACTGTTTGCCTTAGGAGCGATGAATGTACACTTGTCTCATTCTATCCGACAATGTACTAGTGGCGGAATTAAAGGCCAAACCCTTGTTGACTCATCAAATTCGTGAAGCTCAAAAAGTCGATGATGAATTGGTTGCAAAGCGGGCTGAATGTGTTCGAATATGGAATCGAGTTTCAAGTTGATGATGACGATTGTTTGAGGTTCGAAATCGTTTGTGTGTCCCAAGAAATTGAACTCATTTCTATGATTACGAGCGAAGCTCATTGTAGCCGAATGTCAATTCACCCGGGAGTACGAAAATGTACAATGACACGAGACGCCGCTTTGGTGGCATGGTATGAAACGAGACATTTCCGACTTTGTTTGAAGTGCTTAGTATGTCGCAAGTAAAGGCGAACATCAAGTGCCCACGGGTTTGCTTGACCAATCATGATACCGAATGGAAATGGGAGCGAGTCACGATGGATTTTGTATCGGCTTGCCGGTGTCGGCAAGTAAGAAAGATGCAATTTGGGTCGTCGTTGATAGATTGACTAAGTCGGCTCACTTTATCCCCGTACGTACGGATTTTTCATTGGATAAGCTAGCTGAATTGTATGTTTCTCAGATTGTGAGATTACAAGGGGTACCGATTTCTATTGTGTCAGACAGAGATCCGAGATTCACCTCACGATTTTGGAAGAAATTGCAAGAAGCTTTGGGTACCAAGCTGCATTTTAACACCGCTTTTCATCCCCAAACCGATGGTCAATCCGAGCAGATAATTCAGATACTTGAGGATATGTTGAGATGTTGCATCCTCGAGTTTAGTGGTTCATGGGAACAATATTTACCCTTGATTGAATTAAACACAACAATAGTTTTCAGTCAAGCATTAAGATGGCGCCTTACGAGGCTTTGTATGGTCGAAAATGCCGTACACCATTGTTTTGGACCGAGCTTGGTGAAAGTAAAATTTTGAGTGGATTTGATTAAAGATGCTGAAGAGAAAGTAAGTATAATTCGTGAGAGTCTGAAAGCAGCATCAGATCGTCAGAAGTCGTACGCGGATTTAAAACGAAGAGATATTGAGTATCAGGTGGGAGACAAAGTGTTTCTTAAGGTATCACCTTGGAAAAAGATACTCAGATTTGGCCGTAAGGGCAAATTGAGTCCGAGATTCATTGGGCCGTATGAGATCTCCGAACGAGTTGGCCCGATGGCGTATAGGTTGCTTTTACCCCGAACTCGAAAGGATCCACAACGTTTTCCATGTTTCGATGCTTCGACGTTACCGATCCGATCCTTCGCATGTAATAAACCCCTCCGAGATTGAAATTCAAGCCGATATGAGTTATGAAGAAGAACCGATTCGTATCCTAGCTCGTGAAATGAAGGAGTTGCGAAACAAAAGGGTTCCGTTAGTAAAAGTGTTATGGCTCAAACACGGGATGGAAGAAGCTACTTGGGAACCCAAGAACTCTATGAAAGAGCGTTACCCAAACCTATTTACCGGTAAGATTTTCGGGGCGAAAATTTCTTAAGTGGGGAGAGTTGTGACAGCCCAAAATTGACCCTAGTCGGGAAGTGGTTTTGGGACCGCTAAACCGAGTCACCGAAATGTTTGAACGTAATATTTATTGTCTAGAATATGTATTTATGAATGTGTGAAAATTTCAAGCTTGGTTTAGTCGATTGCATGTGAATTCAGTTAGTAGGACTTGTATGACACTTTTGAAAAATGATAGGCTAATCTATAAGGACCTAATAGTACATGTAGTCAAAAGGAGGACTTGCATGTCAAATTTCCCCCTTCAAGTGCTAGTGGCCGCCATGACAAGGAATCATGGGCAAAACATGTCATGAAACATGTTGGGTGAGTGTTTTATGTTGGAATAAATAAAATAAGGTGCATGAGCAATAAAAAATGAGAAAAAAATGTGTGTGTGAAGGCTTCTCCCCCCTCCCCATTGCCGTGAAGGTGAGAAAGAAAACAAAAAATTGTTCATTTTTTTCATCCTTTTGGCCGAAAATCCCAAGGGAGAAGAAAGGGTTCTTGCTCATGGTTGGTTTGGAAGAGGATTAGGAAGAGGTTGGCTATCCTTATATCTAGATTAAGGTATGTTTGATGTTGTGCCATGAGATTCATGCATGTTTTTAGTTGCTAGTTTTAGTTCTAATTAGTCCATGGTTCAAAACTTTGCTATGTCATGGAGATGATAGTATGGAATGAAAATTTTGAGATAAGTAAGGTTAAACTTGATTTGGTATAATCGGCCATATGGGTGTATATGTTTGTGAAAATATATTTTCTTTGTTAACTCTTTACAATCGATTGTAGGAGTAATATTAGCTTATAAGGTTGAGTTGATTCATGATGTTGTATATTAGGATTAAAATACTTGAGACTAGATTAACTTAATGGTGACAATACATTCGACCTTGAAGCATTAATCGAATATTGGTTGAGGTTTTGATATTTTGAACAAGGATAGTTGTGAAATGGGGTGAAAACCATTAAATTATACACATAAAAATCCAGCAAGAAGATTAAACTACTAAATGTATTCATTTTAGATCAAGACATCAAAGAGGGAGAATCAAGCAAAGGCAAAGCAAAGATAATCAAGTAGTCGATTGGGAATCATTTCATCCAATATAAGGTAAGTCATTAAGCACTTATTTTGTACTAATTTAAATGGTCGTAATGTCCAAGTAATGATGCTGAATGGAATGATAAATATATATATATATATACATGTATGTATGTGGTGATGAAAGTATTGAATGGAAAGAAAAGAGGTGAGATGTATTGAGTTATTGGTTTCGGCACTAAGTGTGCGGGTGTAAACATTTATGATCACAAATTGGCACTAAGTGTGCGGGTTCAAATCGTATAGCACTAAGTTTGCAAGTTTGATTATATAGCACTAAGTGTGTGAGGTCGACTATTAAGCACGAAGTGTGCGGGCTTATTACACATCCTCAAATGAACATACATGCTCTACGTGTGCGGCCTTACCGAGTCAATCATGGACAGCGGTACAAGTAAACACCTTGAGCTCATGAGGAATAGACATTTTATTTATATTTGGAATTTAGCTTGGTAAGTCTTGACCTATGTGGTGATTATACTTGAAGATAAATGCATGCAATGTCATATGGTGTAATGTATGAAATATCAAAGTAGGGCTTGGTATGAGATCAAACCGAAATGCCTAAGGAATTATAGCACAGTTTGGGTGTGGATGGAGGATTTTAATCCCGCATTAATTATTTTCTCTTATGATATATTATTACTGAACGGCAATATAATGCTTATGGCTTACTGAGTTATATACTCACTCGGTGTTTGCTTGTCGCCTATTTTAGGTTTCTTGGACTCGTCCTTTTGCGTGCTCGTGATCGCCATCGAAGTCATCACACCGCTAGTAACTTTTGGTATCTTTTTTGTAGTCGGTCTAGGAGAACATTTTGGCATGTATAGGCTAATATGCTTTGTTGAACTTTGGTATGTAAACTTTTAGCCATGCGAAAATGGCATAAATGTTCGGTTGGATTTAGTTCTCTAATGTTAAGTTGCAAGTCTTGGTAATTCGATTTTTATGCCATATGCCATGGTTGATTATTTTGGTGTTAAAATTCATGATATGGCAATAGTGTAGTAGGGAGATGTTTGACAATGATTAGCCTTTGGTATGGCTAGTCATGATCATAATTTGTGACATGTATGATGAATCACTAGTTAGATCAAAGGGAAATCATGAAATAGGCATAGTTGCTTTAGTAACAGGTGCTGGCAGCAGCAGTGACGTGAGATTGAAAAATCACTAAAAATATGGGAAATGGAATTAAATAATGAATTAATTATGGAATCGAATCCCGATGAGTCTATTTTCATATAGAAGAAACAAAGCAACCATATGAGCTGTATGTTAAGAGATATTTAAGTTCTCGCGGGACAGGGCCAGAACGGTTACTGGAGTCCCTGTCCTGACTTTGGGAATTCATCATGAATTGACCAGAGATAATTAGAAGCCATGCCATATATTTACAGATTCCTTTTCAAGTCTAGTTTCTATAGAAACAAACAGCATCAGTATTGAAGCCCTGTACAGGGAGATATCCAAGTCGTAATGCGCAAAGGTCAGTGTAGTCGATCCCTGTAACATGGGGGACTTCAACTAATAAACTGTACTAATTGGCCCAACCAAAAATTCTAGAAAAAAATTTGTAGATGCATATATGAGTCTAGTTTCGGGGAAAATTTACGGATCTGGATTTCGAGTTTCAGAACTCAAGATATGATTTTTAATGCGACCCGTATGCAGATTGGCAGCTTGTCTGGGAAATTTCTAATAAGTGGCTTGAAGTCTGTTAACACCTCGTGTTCGACTCCGGCGACGGTCTCGGGTTCAGGGTGTTACAAGCCACTATATTGGCCTTACCAGGATGGTACTCTATAGTGTAGTCATAATCTTTGAGCAGTTCAATCCAACGCCGCTACCTAAATTTCAACTCCTTTTGAGTGAGGAGATACTTGAGGCTCTTGTGATCAGTGTAGACAATACAACTCTCTCCATATAGAAAATGCCTCTAGATTTTCAATACAAAGACTACCGCAACCAACTCCAAATCATACATCAGATAGTTCCCTTCGTGTGTCTTAATTTGTCAGGACACATAAGCCACAACCTTACCATCCTATATCAGAACGCAACCCAACCCAACGTGCGAAGCATCACTGTAAACCACAAACTCCTTACCAGATTCAGGCTGTATCAGAACAAACTTGAGCTTCTCAAAGCTTGATTGTTATGTATAAGTCCAGATAAATGGTACACCCTTACGTAGAAGCTTAGTCAAGGGAGCTGCAATCAGAGAGAATCCCTTAACAAACCGACAATAATAACCCACCAAACTCAGAAAGTTGCAAATCTCAGACACATTCTTAGGCTGCTTCTAATCCAATACAGCCTCAATCTTTTTCGGATCTGCACGAATCCCTTCAGCAAAAACCACATGCCCTAAGAAGGTTACCTCTCGCAACCAGAACTAACACTTACTCAACTTATCATAGAGCTATTTTTCTCGGAGAATTTGTAGCACAACTCTAAGATGCTCATCATGCTCATCCTCAGTCTTAGAGTAAACCAAAACGTTGTTGATGAAGACCATGGCGAACTGATCCAGATAGGGTTGAAACACTTGATTCATCAGATCTATTAATGCGGTCGGAGCATTTGTCAAACCAAAAGGTATAACTAGGAACTCGTAATGCCCATAATGAATCCTAAATGTTGTATTATGAACATCAGCTTCCTTAACCCTCAATTGATGACACCCAGATCGAAGATCAATCTTGAAGAACACCGAAGCCCCTCAGAACTGATTGAACATGTCGTCAATCCAAGGAAGTGGATACTTATTCTTTACGGTCAACTTATTTTACTGTCGATAATTAATGCACTTCTTCATGGTCCCATACTTCTTCTTAACAAATAGAACTGGTGCTTCCTACAGAAACACACTATGACGGATGAAACCACGATCCAGAAGTTTTTGCAGTTGAGCCTTAAGTTCTGTAAGCTCTTTCGGTGCCATACGGTAGGGAGCGATGGACACCGGAGCTCAATCCCAAACTCAATCTCTCAATTTGAAGGTAGACCCGATAACTCTTTAAGAAAAACATCCAAAAAATCCCTTACAGCTCTAATATTCCCAACAAAAGAATCCCAAAAATAATCAGAATAATTGGCTTTCAGCCATCAGTATCTGTATCATGTTCGACACATAGCCATCAGCGACGGTAATATAGTTGGTACACAGCCTCGGGAAAATATGATCGACACAGAGTCGTCAATAATCATATATTGGGCTTAAAAGCCACCGGTGGATCCACGGTCATCAAGCAACCATGCGATCCTTAATCGGTGGATCCACGGTCGTCAAGCAACCATACGATCCTCAATCGGTGGATCCACGGTTGTCAAGCAACCATGCGATCCTCAATTTCTTCCTCCGTTTCATAACTCCCACCCATGTGCAACATAATATTATATGAATGCAGCAAATAAACACACGGCATACAAAATCAAACAAATCACAGTCACAATAGTCCAATCACTGTCGTACATTCTCAGTCAAAACATAGTCAAATCAATCAAATTGTATTATCAATGAGTCATATACCCTAGAGGGGCAGAATGATCTTTTTATCTATTAGGGGTATTTTAGTCATTTCACCCTCCAAGGGTGTTTTGATAAATCTACAAACCAAGGGTATTTCGGTAATTTTGCAAACCAATGGTATTTATGTAATTTTTGAAAGTCAAGGGTATTTCTGTAATTTTCCAAATCAAAGGTATTTTGATAATTTTCCAAATCAAGGGTATTTTTATAATTTTACAAGTCTAGGGTATTTCGGTAATTTAACAAGTCTAGGGTAATTCGATAATTTTACAGGTCGAGGGTATTTCAGTAATTTCACAAATCATGGGTATTTTGGTAATTTTACAAACTAGAGGTATTTTGTTAATTTTGTAAACCAATGGTATTTCAGTAATTCTACCCTACAGGTAGAGGTGATCATGGGCCGGGCCGGGCTGGGTTCAGGCCGGGCCTAGATAAAATTTTAGGCCTGTCTACCAATGTGACATCCCTAATTTGACCCTAGTCGGGAAGTGGTTTCGAGACCATAAAACCGAGTCACACAAATAATTGATTGTTAAATTTCATGTCTATTTTATGTTACAATTTATGTGTGAAATTTTGATGCTTTGATTTTGTCAATTGAATGCGAATTTAATCAAAAGGGCTTATGTGAGAAACATTGAAAATGTGTTGGTTAATTTTTAAAATGGCCAAATTGTTGCATGGATTAAATATGGGGACTTGCATGTCAAAGTCCCCATTTTTCATGATAATGGCCGACCATGATGGTTTTAGGTGAGAAAATATGTATTTTATTTGTTGTAATGATGGCTACTAAATGATATTATATACATTTTGTTAAAGAATTAAATAAAGACTTATAAAATATGAAATAAAGTTTTTATAATGGAAAAAAAAAAAAGGGGATGAAAACAAAGTTTTATCCATTCTTTCTCTCAATAGCCGATTCTTAGGATCAAAGAAGAACAAAAGGGGGCCCTTAGACGTATGGCAATTATACTAGCAATTGGAGATATGTTTGGCTTAATTTCTTGATAATTTTGGTAAAGTTGAGTTGTTAAATAGATTTTGAAGTTAGCCCATGCATTTATTTTGAATTTAAGAAGAATGATACATTCGACTATGCTTTGATGTGCTTGGATTGTTGTTCATTGAGTAAGTGATTGAGGAATGGTTAGAAGAATTTGAATGCTAAACTAGTTGATTTGTTTATAATGTCCGATTATGATCATTTATAGAGATGTGAATGAATTGTTGTTATGTGAATAAATATTTATTTGATGATATATATATGTATTCGGCAATGGGATAAAATGTGTATTAAGGTAAGTTTCATGGTGATTATGCTTGTGATGTTGGGTTAATATTCGGCATTGAGTAATGTGGGGTAAGGTGATTAATCGGCTATGAAATTAGCTAAATTGAATAGGTATGTTTAATGATATGCTTAGTGTAATGTATAATCTTATAACTCGGTTTGGTATTGAGATAAAGGTTAGATGTATGATTGGATTTTGGTATGTGTTAAATTGGTTAATCAAAGATTTAATATGACGAAATGTTAATGAATAACATAATTGGTTTGCACCTTAAATAGTTGAAATAAAGCTTGCCGATTATGATTAAATGTTTAAATTGTAATGGTCATATATAGGTATATATATATATATATATATATATATATATACATGCCTTATGTATGTACCATGTACACATAAGGACATTCGCAATATGATTAAATTCATGTATAAGAAAGCATGATAAATTAAGTAACTCTTTGCTTGTGAATGTGAATTAGATATAAATTAAATAAGCATGAAATTGAGTCATGGCATGTTTTATTAAATATGATACATATTGAAATCTATTGTTTTAGATATAGATTAAATGATATGTGATTGCCAAATGTGATTGTTAAGTGAATAATATTAGTTAAGTACTTAAGCAAATCTATTGTTTTACTTAAGCTTAAGAGCAAAGAGGATCAAAGTCGGATAGGGGAAAAGAGAAAGTAAACGAATAGCCGTGGATATCTAGTCGTCGACCACTTTCGAGGTAAGTTTTAAGTGATTAACCGTTGAGTAAATTCAATCATAATAGGACATAATGAGTTAATTTAATAAGATGTGATGTGGCCATGATTGTTTTAAACTCAAATGGTAAGTACATAAGTGTTTGGACTTGGAAATTTAAGAGCAAATTGTAATAATTTGCTTAGGACAGCAGCAGTAACGTGATTTTAGAAAATCACCATAAATTGTTGGTGTGGAATTATTGGCTGAATAAAATATGTAATCAAAGCTTAATTAGTCTAGTTTCTTATAAAAGAAACCGTGTAAGCAAAGGAATTTCTTATAAAGAGATATTTAAAGTTGTGTGAGACAGTGTCAGAATGACTCCGAAATCCCCTGTTTTTCTTTTAGAAAATCATTATAAATCACACAAAAAAAAATGTTATAAGATAAAATTTATATGCTTAGACTCCTTAATGAGTCTAGTTTCAAATGAAATAAACAAGAACATATTTTGAATTCTGTACAATGAGAAAGTTGATACATAGTGAAGAGTGGTCAGTATAGTCAAATAGTGAAATAGGGGAAACTGTAAGAACAATTCTGGTATTGATTGGTCAGACTAAAAATTCTGAAAATTTTATGGATAGAAGATATATGAGTCCGTTTTCAGGGAAAATTAACAGTACTTCATTTGGAGTTTCGTAGCTCCAGTTACAAATAATTTAATGACTGTTGTTCAGGAAAACAGCTTGTAGTGAATATGTGATTTTGTTGTAAACATTGATGAAACTAATTGAGTTACTTATAAGCTATTGCTGAAATTGATGTACAAGATAAATATATATATGTGTGGTAAAGCTGAATGACTAGTGTGAAATATGTATGAGATATGTATATGTGGTAAAGCCGAATGACTAATGTGAAATATGTATGAGATGTGTATATATTGTGGCCGAATGACCAAACGTGAAAGGTGTGTATATTTAGATATTTGATGAGACAAATGAATTACAAATATGACAGTCGATGTGAATGTTGTAACATGTGATTAAATGTACATGAAACTTGGAAATATATTTCGGGTAAGACCCGATGGCTACGTGTGGAGATTATGCCCGAGTAAGACCCGATGACTACGTGTGGGGATTATTCGAGCTAAAGTTCTCGCTGAAGATTCGAGTAAAGCATAAGATTATTCGACTTCACAGTAAC